>NC_042989.1:29411414-29461414 GCF_901001165.1 Salmo trutta
CAGGAACGCCACTAATTGTGGGCCACAATTGCACCCTTCTCGGCCTCTCTATATACAGTATAGTCAGGAGAGCTTGTTCTGTATAGTCTGTATAGTCAGGAGTGCTTGTTCTGAGGTCAGAGACGGAGCATGAACTATTGGCAACCTGCTGCAGGGTAGAGAGACTTGAGCCTGTCCATTTCCAGCTTCCAGGTTGGAGATAATGCAGGCCAACACACACACACACACACACACACACACACACACACACACACACACACACACACACACACACACACACACACACACACACACACAACTCCCATCAACTCATAGCCTGTGTCAAAAATAGGAAGTAGATTTGTTTTGCTTTTCGCCCCTCTAACCATATATCCATATAGCCTTTCAGAGATCCCAGTGATTTGTGCCTCAGACAAACAAATAGAGATAGATAGTGAGAACAAGAGAGAAATATAAGAGAGAGAGAGAGAGAGACAGAGAGAGAAAGCAGAGAGAGAGACAGAGAGAGAGAGAGCAGAGAGAAAGCAGAAAGAGAGAGACAGAGAGAGAAAGCAGAGAGAGAGACAGAGAGAGAAAGCAGAGAGAGAGAGAGAGAGAGACAGAGAGAGAAAGCAGAGAGAGAGACAGAGAGAGAAAGCAGAGAGAGACAGAGAGAGAAAGCAGAGAGAGAGACAGAGAGAGAAAGCAGAAAGAGCGAGCAGAGAGAAAGCAGAAAGAGAGAGAGCAGAGAGAAAGCAGAAAGAGAGAGAGCAGAGAGAAAGCAGAAAGAGCGAGCAGAGAAAGAGAGAGCAGAGAGAGAGAGAGCAGAGAGAGCAGAAAGAGAGAGAGCAGAGAGAGAACAGAGAAAGAGAGAGCAGAGAGAGATAGCAGAAAGAGAGAAAGAGCAGAGAGAGAGCAGAGCGAGAGCAGAGAGAGAGAGAGCTCATTGACTTGACACACACACACACAAACAGCAATTACCAGGGGCAGTCCCTCGCAGCTTAAAAATACATTTAAGTTGTGTATAATGGAGGGTAAATGACCAAAGAATCAATTTCTTCACTTAAGGCTGTCGCCTTAATACAGTTACATTAGGTTACACTTACTGGAAGTGTGAAGAATCACAGTTATTCATGTATCCTTTAAGAGACAAATGAAATCCATTTAGTGACTTTTTATCTAATGTCTCTGTGATTAGGAACAACCTGCTTGGTAAATAAAGATATGCCACATGCACACAAGTAAACACACTACTACAAGCACACACACACATATACATACAGTACGCACTCATGGGTCTATGAGCTGCTCATTTCTGTTGGAACATTGATTGTGAATAGCGTATTCATCTATCTATAATATTTTAATATTAGTTTAAACATCTAGTCTGGTGAGTCGGTTTACATACGTTTTTGGATTGCACGTTTTATATGAACTTACAGTATACTGTATACTCTTTCAGTTTCATGTCCTATACTCTACTTCAGTATCCTTAGTCAGAGTTCGACAGCTACTGAGCGCTTTCAGTTCCTGTTGAAAGGCTGTTCATCTCCATCACCTAGTCATGCCTGTCTCCCTGAAGTCACCACTGCACCACAACACAAACCGACGCCAGATTCATCAACTCTATCTGTAGCGCCACGTCCTTTCCTTTGTCTGAGGGCCTGGCGCGGTGCGGCCTGGCGCGGTGCGGCCTGGCGCGGTGCGGCCTGGCGCGGTGTGCGGCCCGGCGCGGTGCGCCAGCATATGCTCCTCTCTCTTTGCGGAGAATCAAATCACATTTGTCTGTGGTGTCAGCTTGTCATCAGAGGCATCGTGGCAACAATTAGATTAACATTTAGTCAAGCAGACGGCAGGAGAAATTAGACAGGGACCCTACTGAGATGGAGAGGAGGAGAGGGGGTAAGTAGAGAGAGAGAGAGAGAGAGAGAGAGAGTAGAGAGAGAGAGAGAGAGAGAGAGAGAGGGGGGGAATGGAAAGATGAATGGAGAGAGAGGGAGAGAGAGATGGAGGGTAGGAGAGAGCGAGGTAGAGAGGGATGTGGAAATTCTTCATTACGTTGTCGCTAAAAGATGATGTCACACAGATGATGAAGCTATTTACAGAGCCATGATTCATTGGCAGGTAGATATATGTCTGTGCTCTCAGCCAGAATGAAATTTCAAATTCACTATGTAATTTCAACATTAACATTTAAATCGGGTACCGGTCGTTGCTTTGAGTAAATTCCACTCTTTTCACCTTCAAATTCTGACTGCTGATCAGAGAGGCAAAGGGTTGTTGTGTGTGTGTGTGTGTGTGTGTGTGTGTGTGTGTGTGTGTGTGTGTGTGTGTGTGTGTGTGTGTGTGTGTGTGTGTGTGTGTGTGTGTGTGTGTGTGTGTGTGTGTGTGTGTGTGTGGAAGCATGTTTCTGGGTGGCGTCAGGCAGGTTGGTGTATGAGGACCAGGTTGGTTTGAGTGACAGTTTAAAGGAGGGGTCACTAAACCATTTGATCGGTCTGGTGGCTACAATTCCCAGCTCCCCCTCTCCTCCTCCCCTCCAAATCCCTTATTCCTCTCGTCCTCCTCGTCCTCCTCGTCTTTTACCTGGAGCCTTCAAGGACATGGTGGAGGTGGACCTCTTTCCACACACACAGACACACACAGCACTATTGTGTGCACGGCTTTAGGCCAGAAACATGCTGGTAGAGCTCCCTCAGAATGAAAAGATTAAGAGCGACAGTTCTCTCTGCCTCTATCTCTATCTCCTTCTCTTTCTCTGCTGAGTTTTCAACTTTACTGACATCACCTTCTGACCACACACAATATGACACCAATTGTTTTATTTAGTGTGTCACTTAAATGACGAGAAAATACATAAGAGTTGAAAGTTGATAGAAAAGAGAAAGGAATCTCCCGAGTGGCGCAGCTGTCTAAGGCACTGCATTGCAGTGCTAGAGGCATCACTACAGACCTGCGTTTGATCCCAGGCTGTGTCGCAGCCGGCCACGAACTGGAGACCCATGAGGTGGTGCACAATTGGCCCAGCATCGTCCAGATTAGAGGAGGGTTTGGCCGGCCAGGATGTCCTTCTTGTATCGCGCTCCAGCAACTCCTTGTGGTTGGCTGGGTGCATGCATGCTAACTTCGGTCAGCAGCTGTACTGTGTTTCCTCCGACACATTGGTGTGGCTGGTTGTCGGTTTGATTCATGATGATGACTGCTAGCATGCTGGCTAAGATTTTGATAGTATAATGTTGATACAGTCCAATCAAAGCTACTGTAGATATAACGTGATTTGACGTAATTCTGTCTGCGGCCAGTGACCTTGAGCCTTCATGGATGGGAACTTCTAATGTAACTCTATGGCAGCAGAGAAGGGGCTTCAATTTTCCAGCTCTCCCCATAGATTTTGCGGTGACGTAGTGTCCCCATGGGTGACAGAACACAATTTGATTGTATTTTTCAGCTAAACAGGCGGGGCTCAGAACAGGCCTGAATGACGGGTCGCCACTGGTACCAGTGACTGGCAGACCACCCCGTCCCCCTGGATCCTAGGGCCTTTGAGAGACTGGGAGCTGATGTTTTAGGACAAATCAATTCAGGTAGTCAGCCACAATTATGAGGTATCCACTTCAAGCAGTATAATCAGCAATCAAAAAGATCTACCCAAAAATTGCATTACTGTTATTTTTGAGTGAAAAGGCTCATGGTTTGCTAGTGATGTTGTTTCTAAGTGACACATTGTATGTATTGTTCAGTGAGTCATGGGATCCTCCAGGGTACTGATGCATGGCCTCTGACTCCTCATGTAGCCTGGTCTGTCTGGACCTCTGTCTGGAGCACTTACAGCAGCAGACTAACGGTCCAACTGGAGAATAACAGAGGAAAGGTATTAAACCAGGGGTGTTCAACCGGTGGTCCGCGGAGGTACTGCAGGTGGGCCGCGAAAATATATATTTAAAAAAAGAGATTTTTTTATTAATATCGCTAGCAACAACAGAATAAATAAAAATTGAATTACATACCTTACAGTAGAAAAGAGGATAGTATCTTATTTCTAATAATGGCAATTTAATTTCTCAACTCCTAATATTGAGCAAATTACATTCATCCCAGCTAGCACATTTGGTTCCTTGGAAGTTGTGGGAATGTGGTTTTGGTTTCACATTGGTTGTGGGAACAAAGCCATACGTTTCCTGCTCGGTAAAACTGAGATTTCTTTTTTGAAATTCACGTTTTCCTGGGAGGTTTTATTAACGCTCTGAGTATAGAAATTATAGATTATTTGGAGGTTTTTGAATAACTTTCACTGAATGTTTCAATAAGACTTTTAATAACACTGCTAGCTTATTTTGAGTTAACTTTTCTTCACTCCAAGCACAGAATGGACAAAAATAATAATTCCTTAGGCATTAACCATGCAAAGACATTTATTTTTATTGTGAAACAGCATCAGCGAGATTCGAACTGTGGCACCAGGATGGAGCTAGCATGCCATGTTGTCTTACAAATACAAAGCAGTTAATTTTAGTCTATTCAAACAGACCCCATTTCAAAAGAAACAAGCATTGGACCCTTTTTTTCAATTTTCACCTAAAATGACATACCCAAATCTAACTGCCTGTAGCTCAGGCCCAGAAGCAAGGATATGAATATTCTTGGTACCATTTGAAAGGAAACACTTTGAAGTTTGTGGAAATGTGAAAGGAATGTAGGAGAAAATAACACATTAGATCTGGTGAAAGATAACATGGGGTCACTGTGTCGCCGGTTTGCCCGGGAAGGGGTCCCTGGGATGCCGTTTTGCCCGGGAGGGGGTCCCTGTGTCGCCGGTTTGCCAGGGAGGGGGTCCCTGGGACGCCGGTTTGCCCGGGAGGGGGTCCCTGTGTCACCGGATTGCCAGGGAGGGGGTCCCTGGGACGCCGGTTTGCCCGGGAGGGGGTCCCTGTGTCACCGGATTGCCCGGGAGGGGGTCCCTGTGTTGCCGGTTTGCCCGGGAGGGGGTCCCTGGGTCGCCGGTTTGCCCGGGAGGGGGTCCCTGTGTCACTGGATTGCCCGGGAGGGGGTCCCTGGGACGCCGGTTTGCCAGGGAGGGGGTCCTTGGGTCGCCGGTTTGCCCGGGAGGGGTTTTACATGGGTTTGAATCCTTGGGCAAGGAATGGTTGAAGTCCCCCGTATTAAACCATGCTGTCTCTATAGCGTTATTTAATCTGTCTCTATCTTTAATAAGTCTCTCTTCTCTGTTTCTCTCTTCCCCTCTCCCCATCATAGTGCTTCTTTCTTTCTTTCATTCCTTCTTTCTTTCATTCTTAATTTCTCTCTCCCCCTCTCTCCCAACCCCTCTCCCTCCCTCCATCCACCTCTCCCTCCCACCAGCAGCTCTAGAGGTAGTGGAGGCCAACCCTCTGAAGGGCAGGTCAAAGTCGTAGTTAGTGTGGGAGTCTGGTGGTGTCACAGTCTGGCGGTATACATTGTGGCAGATATGTGGAAAAGCCTGTGGGTCTGGCTACAGAAAAAAAGGCAAAAATAGACAGAGACGTGAAGCCCTCTCTTCCTCCCTCTCTGCCTTCCTGACTGACTGGGCTGTTCTTTCACAGGCGCTCTGTTTTCGTTGTGTTGTGTTTTGTTATATTCTTTCTGTGGAGTGGGAGCCAGAGAGAGAATAGGGGAAGAACCGCAGGGGAGAGACAAACAAGCACACACAGAACCAAGAGGAGGTGGATCAAACGCTCAGCGTCCATTTTGTTTCTGTTTTGTTTCATATAGAGACCATTCTCACACTGACAGATAGTATAACACTTGGCATGGAACTCAAAGCAGAGGAGAAGAGTGACAGATTCACACCTGTCTATGTTCTAACCCCAAACAGAGAAAGCAGTCCACATTAATTAAAGTAGCCTCTAATTCTGCTAGACTATATTTAACGACCCACTCCTAGCCAATCAAAAGCCACCTCACCTCTCTATCACACCTCCATACACACACACACGCATGCACGCACACACACATCTCACTCAATTTATAATAGTTTGATGACCTGGTGACCCCGCTCAGGGAGGAACGAAGCGAGTTCAAATGGTGGCCTAATTAAAGGGTGTTGTAAAGGAAAAGTGGAGCGTTGCGGACCAGGGACCAGGAACCATGCTACGCTACGCTACTCCACATCTCACTGAGGCCTGTTTTAGAAATAACTCCTGTTCCTCTCACACACACACACACACACACACACACACACACACACACACACACACACACACACACACACACACACACACACTGCCTGGTTAGGTCCCCTGCTTCCCTCAAACACACACACACCTTGTCTGGTGAACCCTCACTGCTACCCTGTACATTCACAGACAACTGCCCCGCACATCTGACAGAAAAATATGTTCTGTTTCAAGTGATAGGGAGAAGTTATGTATTAAGGGACGATTTTGTCACAAAGTTCAATAGAGTTTCAGACATCACCAGTTTTTACTGAACAAAAATAGTAGAATTATAGTAGTATAATTCAGGAGTGTTATGGAACAACTAAGTCTGTGTGTGTGTGTGTGTGTGTGTGTGTGTGTGTGTGTGTGTGTGTGTGTGTGTGTGTGTGTATGTGTGTTTGCGTGCATTTACAGTATGTGTGGGTTGTACACTACTAGAATAATAGTGAAGACATCAAAACAATGAAATAACACATATGGAATCATGTAGTAACCAAAAAAGTGTTAAACAAATCAAAATATATTTTATATTTGAGATCTTTCAAATAGCCACCTTTTGACTTGATGACAGCTTGCATATTCTTGGGATTCTCTCAACCAGCATCATCTGGAATGATTTTCCAGCAGTCTTGAAGGAGTTCCCACATATGCTGAGCACTTGTTGGCTGCTTTTCCTTCACTCTGTGGTCCGACACATCCCAAACCATCTCAATTGGGTTGAGGTCGGGGGATTGTGGAGGCCAGGTCATCTGATGCAGCACTCCATCACTCTCCTTCTTGGTTAATTGCCCTTACCCAGCCTGGAGGTGTATTGGGTCATTGGGTCATTGTCCTGTTGAGAAACAAATGATAATCCCACTAAGCCCAAACCAGATGGGATGGCGTATCGCTGCAGAATGCTGTGATAGCCATGTTGGTTAAGTGTGCTGTGAATTTGAAATAAATCACAGACAGTGTCACCAGCAAAGCACCCCCACCTCATAACACCTCCTCCTCCATGCTTTATGGTGGGAAATACACATGCAGAGATCATCCGTTCACCCACACTGCGTCTCACAAAGACACAGCATTCGGAACCAAAAATCTACAATATGGACTTCAGACCAAAGGACAAATTTCCACCGGTCTAATGTTCATTGCTTGTGTTTCTTGGCCCAAGCAAGTCTCTTCTTCTTATTGGTGTCCTTTAGTAGTGGTTTCTTAGCAGCAATTTGACAATGATGACCTGATTCACGCAGTCTCCTCTGAACAGTTGATGTTGAGATGTGTCTGTTACTTGAACTCTGTGAAGCATTTATTTGGGCTGCAATTTCTGAGGTTGGTAACTCTAATGCAGCAGAGGTAACTCTGGGTCTTCCTTTCCTTTGGCGGTCCGCAAGAGAGCCAGTTTCATCATAGCGCTTGATGATTTTTGCGACAGCACTTAAAGAAACTTTCAAAGTTCTTGAAATGTTCCGTATTGACTGACCTTCATGTCTTAAAGTAATGATGGACTGTCGTTTCTCTTTACTTATTTGAGCTGTTCTTGCTATAAAATGAACTTGATGTTTTACCAAATAGGGCTATCTCCTGTATACCACCCCTACCTTGTCACAACACAACTGAAATTCCACAAATTAACTTTTAAGAGGGCACACCTGTTAATTGAAATGCATTCCAGGTGACTACCTTATGAAGCTGGTTGAGAGAATGCCAATAGTGCGCAAAGCTATCATCAAGGCAAAGGATGGCTATTTAAAAAATCTGAAGTATAAAATATATTTTGATTTGTTTAAAAAAAAAATGGTTACAACATAATTCCATATTTGTTATTTCATAGTTTTGATGTCTTCACTATTATTCTACAATGTAGAAAATAGTAAAAATAAAGAAAAACCCTTGAATGAGTAGGTGTTCTAAAACTTTTGACCAGTAGTGTATATAATTTACTGGACATACAACTAATTTCTATCAGCTCACACAACACTACCATCCCTCCCTTTGAAAGGGGAAGCGATGTTTCTGAATGGCCGAGGACTCCAAGCCATCTGAATCTGGGGCACCTGTTCTTGGATTAGTTACAGAGGAAATAAAATGACATTATTCTATAAATTACATTTTTTTAATCTACAACTTTAAAAAGCTGTTGGCCCATTAAACCAGGGCAATTTAATGGTTCCAAACTCCCCCCTCATGCCATTAACTGCAATATCTCATTAAAACTCAAAAAGGGATTCATCTTTGATTGATTGGATCTCTTTTCCCTATTTTGCATTTTAATGTTCATTAATAAACTTTTATTGTTTTGTTAATTATAATACCCCTTTAGATAATGACTGGCTGCAGTTTGGTCTCAAAGCCTCTCAGCTACATGTGGAGATGGAGAGATGAGAAAGGGAGAGAGGGAGAGAGGGAGAGAGGGAGGGATGGAGAGATGGAAAGATGGAGAGGTAGAGACATGAGAGGGAGGGAGAGAGAGTGGGAGAGATGGAGAGAGAGAGAGGGAGAGATGGAGAGAGGGAGAGAGGGAGAGAGGGATGGAGGGATGAAGGGATGGAGGGATGGAAAGAGGATGGGATGGAGAGAGGGAGAGAGGGAGAGAGGAAGGGATGGAGAGATGGAGAGAGGGAGACATGAGAGAGGGAGAGATGGAGAGATGGAGAGATGGAAAGAGGAAGGTATGGAGGGATGGAGAGATGGAGTGATGGAGAGAGGGAGGGATGGAAAGAGACGGAGAGGTGGAGAGATGAGAGAGAGAGGGAGAGAGAGAGGGAGAGCAGGAGAGATGTAGAGAGGGAGAGAGGGAGAGAGGGAAAGAGGATGGGATGGAGAGATGGAGAGAGGGAGAGATGGAGGGATGGAGAGATGGAGGGATGGAGAGATGGAGAGATGGATGGATGGAAAGATGGAGAGGGAGAGACGGAGAGGTGGAGAGATGAAGAGATTAGAGAGAGGGAGGGAGAGAGAGATGTAGAGATGGAGGGATGGAGAGCGGGAGAGATGGGGAGATGGAGGGAGAGAGGGAGAGCGGGAGAGATGGAGGGAGGGAGAGATGGAGGGAGGGAGAGATGGAGAGTGGGAAAGATGGAGGGTGGGACTGAGGGAGAGATGGAGAGATGGAGGGAGAGATGGAGAGATGGAGAGCGGGAGGGAGGGAGGAAGGGGGAGAGAAAAAACAAGCATGATACCCTTTTCTTCCAGGCAGCTTTTTTCACATGTAAACAAACAAAGTGATATGGCTGTGTGTTTTGTGCTTTGCTTTTAATGAAGAGTTTTAAAACTTGTGAACATGAAGGAATCAGCAGCGGCGGTTTAGCACAAATCAACTTAGATGCTGACCAGACAGCTCGCGCGTCCGTATGTTGATTTTGTCCATCCACACCAGACGCGATCAGGACACGCAGGTATCAAAACAAACTCTGAACCAACTATATTAATTTGGGGACAGGTTGAATAGTATTAAACATTTATGGCAATTTAGCTAGCTACCTTGCTGTAGCTAGGTAATTTGTCCTGGGATATAAACATTGGGTTGTCATTTGACCTGAAATGCACAAGGTCCTCTACTCTGACAATTAATCCATAGATAAAAGGGTAAACCAAGTTCGTTTAGTAATCACTCCTCCTTCAGGCTTCTTCTTCTTCTTTTGGAATTTATGTGGCGGAAATGCACCAACTTTAAGGTGCATTACCTGCACCAACTGGACTGGAGTATGGACCTCAGTTCTTTCAATCACCCACGTGGTTCTATGCTCCTAAAAACCAATAAGGAGATGGGAGAGGCGGGACTTGCAGCGGGTCAAGTGTCACAAATAGAACCAGGTTCTATTTTAGCAGCTGGCTATGCAGATGCTTGTTGACGCATGCGAGCAGTGTGGGTGCAATGATTGAATAACATGTAGAGTATGTGTACATTTATTTTGCAACCCTCACGGTGTGGTCAGCATGTCAGTTTCCCTGTTGCTAGAACTGTTGGGACTCTGCTGTATAATTTGCTAAATGTGTGTGTGTGTGTGTGTGTGTATACAGTATGTGTGGGTTGTACACTACCGGTCAAAAGTTTTGGACACACCTACTTATTGAAGGGTTTTTCTTTGTTTTTACTATTTTCTACATTGTAGAATAATAGTGAAGACATCAAAACTATGAAATAACACATATGGAATCATGTAACCAAAAAAGTGTTAAACAAATCAAAATATACTTTATATTTGAGATTTTTCAAATAGCCACCCCCAAAGGTGCGGACTCCCGGCCGCAAACCTGAACCTATAGGGGAGGGTCCGGGTGGGCATCTCTCCTTGGTGGTGGCTCCGGTTCGGGGCGTAGCCCCCGCTCCGCTCGCTGATCCATCTGCTTTTGTACCACTGGACCGTGGATCATCGGAGGAGGAACCAGACTGTGGATCATCGCCGGAGGCTCTGTACTGCAGGCTGCCGCTGGAGGCTCTGGGCTGCATGCTGCCGCTGGAGGCTCTGGGCTGCATGCCGCCGCTGGAGGCTCTGGGCTGCGGGCCGCCGCTGGAGGTTCCGGACTGCGGGCCGTCTCAGGAGGTTCCGGACTGCGGGCCGTCTCAGGAGGTTCCGGACTGCGGGCCGTCTCAGGAGGTTCCGGACTGCGGGCCGTCTCAGGAGGTTCCGGACTGCGGGCCGTCTCAGGAGGTTCCGGACTGCGGGCCGTCATTGCAGGCTCCATGCCGTGGATCATCACTGCAGGCTCCGTGCCATGGATCACCACTGGAGGCTTTGTGCCATGGATCATCACTGGAGGCTTTGTGCCATGGATCATCACTGGAGGCGTCGTGCCATGGATCATCCCTACAGGCTCTGGGCCATGGATCATCCCTACAGGCTTCTTGCCATGGATTATCACTGGAGGCGCCGGGCAATGGATCATCACTGGAGGCTCCGGGCCATGGATCATCACTCGAGCCTTCGTGCCATGGATCATCACTCGAGCCTTCGTGCCATGGATCATCACTGGAGCCTTCGTGCCATGGATCATCACTCGAGCCTTCGTGCCATGGATCATCACTGGAACAGGTCTCACCGGACTAGGGAACGTTGCTGGAGGCTCCGGACTATGGATCATCACTGGAGGCTTCTTACGTGGAGCTGGAACAGGTCTCACCGGATTAGGTAACGTCACTTGAGGCTCCGGACTGGGGAGGCGCACTGGAAGCCTGATGCGTGGGGTTGGCACAACCCGTCCTGGCTGGATGCTTACTTTAGTCCGGCAAGGGCGGGGAGCTGGCACAGGACGAACTGGGCTGTGCAGGCGCACTGGCAACACAGTGCGTAGAACTGGTGCAGGATATACTGGGCCGTGGAGGCGCACTGGAGGTCTGGAGCGTATGGCTGGCACAACCCATCCTGGCTGGCAAGCCGTAGCCCGGCAAGCACGGGGAGTTGGAACAGACCACACTGGTTTGTGCTGGCGAACTGGGGGTACTGTGCGTAGAGCAGCTCTAGCACGGCAACTGCGGGGAGCTTGAACAGAGCACACCGAGCTGTGGCTGCGCATTGGAGACACCGTGCGCATCACCGCATAACACGGTGCCTGACCAGTCCTACTCTCCCCACGGTAAGCACGGGGAGTTGGCTCAGGTCTGAAACCTGACTTAGCCAATGTCCCCGTGTGCCCCCCCAAAAAAGGTTTTGGGGCTGCCTCTCGTGCTTGCCTCGTTGCCGTGCTAGTTCCTCTTCTCGTCGCCGCTCTGCTCTCGCTGCCTCCACCTGTTCCCATGGGAGGCAATCACATCCAGCCTGGATCTCCTCCCATGTCCAGGATCCCTTGCCGTCCAGGATGTCTTCCCAGGTCCATTTCTCCCGACCACGCTGCTTGGTCCGTTGGTGGTGGGATCTTCTGTGACGATCGTTGAAAGGAGTAGACCAAGGTGCAGCGTGGAAAGTGCTCATATTTATATTTATTGTAACTCAGAACACTAAATCAAAATAACAAAACAACGGAAAACGAACGTCACATTCTGCAGGCTTTACTGAGCTGTACAAAAACAAGATCCCACACTGAAGGAGGGAAAAAGGGCTGCTTAAGTATGATTCTCAATCAGAGACAACGATAGACAGCTGCCTCTGATTAGGAACCATACTCGGCTCAACACAAAGAAATAGAAAACATAGAATGGAACATAGAAATACAACAACCTAGATTGCACACCCTATATCACACCCTGACCTAACCAAACTAGAGGAAATAAAACGCCTCTCTAAGGTCAGGGCGTGACATACTTTAAATAATGGCACTTTAATAATGTTTACATATCTTGCATTACTTATCTCATATGTAGATACTCTATTCTATACTATCTATTGCATCTTAGCCTATGCCGCTCTGTCATTGCTCATCCATAAATGTATATGTACATATTCTTATTCCATTCCTTTACTTAGATTTGTGTGTATTAGGTATTTGTTGTGGAATTGTTAGATTACTTGTTAGATATTGCTGCACTGTCGGGACTCGAAGCACAAGCTTTTTGCTACACTCGCATTAACATCTGCTAACCATGTGTATGTGACCAATACAATTTGATTTGATTTGATTTGATTTTAGATCCTGATGTGGTTATGCCAAAAGGCTGTGGGCAACACAGTCTTTAGTTCATTTAGCAGACAAGATTTGCTTATAATTCTGTGGCATTATTTTATTCTATAGTATGAAGAATACCATTTAACATAGCTGAATTAAGGATCTTTTCTCCAAACGATTTGAGGGAGTGTGCACATGCGGCTATTCTGTGTTGAGCAGTTAACAAAGAAATAGGTACTCCTATATGCTTCATTTAGAGTTATTGATGTAACTTTAGTTGTTCTACAAACATTAGGCTATATGTTTTGATTTTAATACATTCTAAGGCTGCATGATGAGACTAATGATGATTTGAAAAAAGTATCTTGAAAGGCATGATCTCTGCTTTGTTTTCTGCGCAGGCTGTACACACTCCAATAGTCGCTCATTCACAATTTGACAAGCACTTGATAATGCCTCGAATTTCACAGCGGCATCCCCTTTGTGGGTGTAACGCACCCTAAAAAAAATCCATGCCTTTTGCAGCCCGCAGTGCTGTGTTGTGCCCTTCTCCCTGAGTGTGCTGTGTTGTGCCCTTCTCCCTGAGTGTGCCTTGTTGTGCCCTTCTCCCTGAGTGTGCCTTGTTGTGCCCTTCTCCCTGAGTGTGCCTTGTTGTGCCCTTCTCCCTGAGTGTGCCTTGTTGTGCCCTTCTCCCTGAGTGTGCCTTGTTGTGCCCTTCTCCCTGAGTGTGCCTTGTTGTGTTGTGCCCTTCTCCCTGAGTGTGCCTTGTTGTGCCCTTCTCCCTGAGTGTGCCTTGTTGTGCCCTTCTCCCTGAGTGTGCCTTGTTGTGCCCTTCTCCCTGAGTGTGCTGTGTTGTGCCCTTCTCCCTGAGTGTGCCTTGTTGTGCCCTTCTCCCTGAGTGTGCCTTGTTGTGCCCTTCTCCCTGAGTGTGCCTTGTTGTGCCCTTCTCCCTGAGTGTGCTGTGTTGTGCCCTTCTCCCTGAGTGTGCCTTGTTGTGCCCTTCTCCCTGCATGACACCTGTCCCCCACACACACACCTGCCTGACACCTGTCCCCCGTACACACCTGCCTGACACCTGTCACACACACTCACACCTGCCCGAGGTTGCACCCCCCGAGACTACCTCTGAACTGTTCTGCACTCTCTCTCTCTTTCTCTCTCTCTCTCTTAATTAAATTTCAATCTCTCTCTCTCTCGCTACTCACCCCTCTGTTACTTACATTAACTTATTATGTCTTTCTTTGACAGTGAAGAAGGAAACTAAAGTGTGTTGTGGTCCTCAGGGTGGGTCTATTGGGAGCAGCTTGCTCATATAGACACCCCAACCCAACTGGTAACATAAATACTTACGCTACTGCCTAGAAACCTCAACTCCCCAAACAGGCACTGCCGCCACACACTACAATATCTCTTTCACACCACTCTCTCCCGCTCTTCTCTCCTCTCTTTTCTCTCCTCTCTCCAAAATGAGTATGCTTGTTTTAATCTCTCTCCCAGCCTGTTTCCTAGCTCACAACGTCAAGCTTACCTTTTTTTCTCCCTAAATAGAGCAGAGCTCCAGCAATGTGTGCCTGTCACTAGCCTGTCCGGCCTGGTTTAGCCAGATGTAACAGCATTTTTCTGAATGAAATCCTCATGGCTCCAAGGACTGAGCTCCGGAATAATATCTGTCATTCCGGGGGAAATGTATTCCAGCGTTATATCCCGATATTTCACAGCTGTCAACTGGAATGTACGTTGTGATGACCTTAGGGATAGGGGGAAAAGGCATTAATACACATAGGATAATATTAAGTAATGTAGTAATGTTAGATCAATTTACTACTGACGGCTAGACAAGGCTTGTCATCACTTAGCAGCTAGCTCAGAGACTCGAAGATGGAAAACACAAGTGAAACACAGGAAATAATTTAAAAAAGGACATTGGCTTATAAGTACATATCTAAGCCTAGGGGCTAAGGAACCAATAAAATGGTTGGTAGGGAAGCTGCCTATCTAGTGGTGCTGTTTTCAGTCAGAGTGTTTGGATAATAAGTGAAGCTCTGTGTCTCCTGACCCCTGTTATGAAACAGCTTAGTGTAAATACATGTTACTGTCTTGGAGAGGAAGTGTGACTGGAGTTGTTTTGCAGCTTTGTGACCACGCCACGTCTCAGTTTATACACTATGTCTCTATCTGTCTGACCACGCCACGTCTCAGTTTATACACTATGTCTCTATCTGTCTGACCACGCCACGTCTCAGTTTATACACTATGTCTCTATCTGTCTGACCACGCCACGTCTCAGTTTATACACTATGTCTCTATCTGTCTGACCACGCCACGTCTCAGTTTATACACTATGTCTCTATCTGTCTGACCACGCCACGTCTCAGTTTATACACTATGTCTCTATCTGTCTATCTGTCTGTCTGTCTGTCTGTCTGTCTGTCTGTCTGTCTGTCTGTCTGTCTGTCTGTCTGTCTGTCTGTCTGTCTGTCTGTCTGTCTGTCTGTCTGTCTGTCTGACCACGCCACGTCTCAGTTTATACACTATGTCTCTATCTGTCTGACCACGCCACGTCTCAGTTTATACACTATGTCTCTATCTGTCTGACCACGCCACGTCTCAGTTTATACACTATGTCTCTATCTGTCTGACCACGCCACGTCTCAGTTTATACACTATGTCTCTATCTGTCTGTCTGTCTGTCTGTCTGTCTGTCTGTCTGTCTGTCTGTCTGTCTGTCTGTCTGTCTGTCTGTCTGTCTGTCTGTCTGTCTGTCTGTCTGTCTGTCTGTCTGTCTGTCTGTCTCTCTCTCTCGCTCTCTCTCTCTCTCTCTGTCTCTGTGTCTCTGTATCTCTCTTTCAATCTCGTAAAATGTGTATGTTGTTGTAAAATGTGTTTGTTCTAGAATGTGTGTTTTACTAAAATGTGTGTGTTGTTCTATAATGTGTGTGCTGTTTTCAAAATGTGAGGCATTTAATGTGTGTTAGCAGCCAGCCATCCACTGGTAGACAGATGTCTGCTGATTACCTCTCCTGAACAGAGCAATAGTTGGGAGCAGAACATTTCAAAAGGGGAAATAACGTGACATAAATTGAAGTTTCGTGGCTAATTGGCACTAAATGGGGCCCTTAAATGGTGTGTAGTTTACGGTGAGACAGACAGCCATATTTCATTAGCTGAGCTGTGAGGAGCTGGTTGTGTGCGTTCACAGAAACAAACAAACAGAGGAAACAAACATGTTAACACCTCCAAATGAATAATCCCCTCATTTTACCGCTTTCATTTATACAAACAAATCTGCAAAAGAAAAGCAAAGAAAGTAAAAAAACCCGGTCCCGTGTGGCTCAGTTGGTAGAGCATGGTTTTTGCAACACCAGGGTTATGGGTTCGATTCCCACGGGGGACCAGTACGGGAAAAAAATGTATGAAATGTATGCATTCTCTGCTGTAAGTCGCTCTGGATAAGAGCGTCTGCTAAATGACTAAAATGTAACCGTGTCAAATAGCAGCTAGCTCCTCCTACGAGCCTTTGAAATGTACTTCCGGAGCGAGCAGTCGCACTTCGCTTCGCTCCACAGGTAATATTACACTTCTTTACATTACAACGGTTTGTTTGATCTGAGCAATTTTTCTTAGCTATCAAAGATAATTGTGTAGTTTAGAGTAATTATCGAGGCTAGCTATTTTTTCGTCCTCCTAACGTAGTCAACACTGCTAGCTAGTCAACACTGCTAGCTAGCCAACCTCTACCGACTAGCAGCACTGTAGAAACTATTACATTACAACGGAACGACTTGATTAGTGTAGTGTTAGTGTTAGTTAGCTAGCTACATAGTTGTCTTTGCTGTCTTTGTATCTAAGATAATTGTGTAGTTTAGAGTAATTATCGAGGTTAGCTAGCCAGCCGCGACGCGATGCCTTGTCCAGACTCCAGACTTAGTCAACATACCTAGTCATCAAACCCACTGCTAGCTAGTGGGTTTGCTAGCTAGCCAACCGTTACCGACTAGCAGCGCTGTAGATACTAATACTAATACATTACAATGGAATGATTTGATTTTTAGCTAGCTAGCTACATAGTTGTCTTTGTCATAGCTTGATAATTGTGTAGTTTATTAATTATCGAGGTTAGCTAGCCAGCTATTTCCGTCCCCCGCGACGCCATTCTTCCATACCTAGCCAACTATTACCGACGAGCAGCATTGTAGAAACTAAATACATTACAAAGGAACGTCTTGATTAGTGTTATGTTAGCTAGCTACAAAGTTGCTTTTGTATAATTGCCAACCTCTACCGACTAGCAGCACTGTAGAAACTATTACATTACAACGGAACGACTTGATTAGTGTAGTGTTAGTGTTAGTTAGCTAGCATTTTCGTCATTTTAGTCAATAAGATTTTCGCAACGTAAGCTTAACTTTCTGAACATTCGAGACGTGTAGTCCACTTGTCATTCCAATCTCCTTTGCATTAGCGTAGCCTCTTCTGTAGCTTGTCAACTATGTGTCTGTCTATCCCTGTTCTCTCCCCTCTGCACAGGCCATACAAACGCTTCACACCGCGTGGCCGCTGCCACTCTAACCTGGTGGTCCCAGCGCGCACGACCCACGTGGAATTCCAGGTCTCCGGCAGCCTCTGGAACTGCCGGTCTGCGGCCAACAAGGCTGAGTTCATCTCAGCCTATGCTACCCTCCAGTCCCTAGACTTCCTGGCGCTGACGGAAACATGGATTACCACAGATAACACTGCTACTCCTACTGCTCTCTCCTCGTCTGCCCACGTGTTCTCGCATACCCCTAGAGCATCGAACCAGCGGGGTGGTGGCACTGGAATCCTCATCTCTCCCAAGTGGACATTCTCTCTTTCTCCCCTGACCCATCTGTCTATCTCCTCATTTGAATTCCATGCTGTCACAGTTACCAGCCCTTTCAAGCTTAACATCCTTATCATTTATCGCCCTCCAGGTTCCCTTGGAGAGTTCATCAATGAGCTTGACGCCTTGATAAGTTCCTTTCCTGAGGATGGCTCACCTCTCACAGTTCTGGGTGACTTTAACCTCCCCACGTCTACCTTTGACTCATTCCTCTCTGCCTCCTTCCTTCCACTCCTCTCCTCTTTTGACCTCACCCTCTCACCTTCCCCCCTACTCACAAGGCAGGCAATACGCTTGACCTCATCTTTACTAGATGCTGTTCTTCCACTAATCTCATTGCAACTCCCCTCCAAGTCTCCGATCACTACCTTGTATCCTTTTCCCTCTCGCTCTCATCCAACACTTCTCACTCTGCCCCCACTCGGATGGTATTGCGCCGTCCCAACCTTCGCTCTCTCTCTCCCGCTACTCTCTCCTCTTCCATCCTATCATCTCTTCCCTCTGCTCAAACCTTCTCCAACCTATCTCCTGATTCTGCCTCCTCAACCCTCCTCTCCTCCCTTTCTGCATCCTTTGATTTTCTCTGTCCCCTATCCTCCAGGCCGGCTCGGTCCTCCCCTCCTGCTCCGTGGCTCGACGACTCACTGCGAGCTCACAGAACAGGGCTCCGGGCAGCCGAGCGGAAATGGAGGAAAACTCGCCTCCCTGCGGACCTGGCATCCTTTCACTCCCTCCTCTCTACATTTTCCTCTTCTGTCTCTGCTGCTAAAGCCACTTTCTACCACTCTAAATTCCAAGCATCTGCCTCTAACCCTAGGAAGCTCTTTGCTACCTTCTCCTCCCTCCTGAATCCTCCTCCCCCTCCCCCCCCCCTCCTCCCTCTCTGCGGATGACTTCGTCAACCATTTTGAAAAGAAGGTTGATGACATCTGATCCTCGTTTGCTAAGTCAAACGACACCGCTGGTCCTGCTCACACTGCCCTACCCTGTGCTTTGACCTCTTTCTCCCCTCTCTCTCCAGATGAAATCTCGCGTCTTGTGACGGCCGGCCGCCCAACAACCTGCCCACTTGACCCTATCCCCTCCTCTCTTCTCCAGACCATTTCCGGAGACCTTCTCCCCTACCTCACCTCGCTCATCAACTCATCCTTGACCGCTGGCTACGTCCCTTCCGTCTTCAAGAGAGCGAGAGTTGCAGCCCTTCTGAAAAAACCTACACTCGATCCCTCCGATGTCAACAACTACAGACCAGTATCCCTTCTTTCTTTTCTCTCCAAAACTCTTGAACGTGCCGTCCTTGGCCAGCTCTCCTGCTATCTCTCTCAGAATGACCTTCTTGATCCTAATCAGTCAGGTTTCAAGACTGGGCATTCAACTGAGACTGCTCTTCTCTGTGTCATGGAGGCTCTCCGCACTACTAAAGCTAACTCTCTCTCCTCTGCTCTCATCCTTCTAGACCTATCTGCTGCCTTTGATACTGTGAACCATCAGATCCTCCTCTCCACCCTCTCCGAGCTGGGCATCTCCGGCGCGGCCCACGCTTGGATTGCGTCCTACCTGACAGGTCGCTCCTACCAGGTGGCGTGGCAGAAATCTGTCTCCGCACCACGTGCTCTCACCACTGGTGTCCCCCAGGGCTCTGTTCTAGGCCCTCTCCTATTCTCACTATACACCAAGTCACTTGGCTCTGTCATATCCTCACATGGTCTCTCCTATCATTGCTACGCAGACGACACACAATTAATCTTCTCCTTTCCCCCTTCTGATAACCAGGTGGCGAATCGCATCTCTGCATGTCTGGCAGACATATCAGTGTGGATGACGGATCACCACCTCAAGCTGAACCTCGGCAAGACGGAGCTGCTCTTCCTCCCGGGGAAGGAATGCCCGTTCCATGATCTCACCATCACGGTTGACAACTCCCTTGTGTCCTCCTCCCAGAGTGCTAAGAACCTTGGCGTGACCCTGGACAACACCCTGTCGTTCTCCACTAACATCAAGGCGGTGACCCGATCCTGTAGGTTCATGCTCTACAACATTCGCAGAGTACGACCCTGCCTCACACAGGAAGCGGCGCAGGTCCTAGTCCAGGCACTTGTCATCTCCCGTCTGGATTACTGCAACTCGCTGTTGGCTGGGCTCCCTGCCTGTGCCATTAAACCCCTACAACTCATCCAGAACGCCGCAGCCCGTCTGGTGTTCAACCTTCCCAAGTTCTCTCACGTCACCCCGCTCCTCCGCTCTCTCCAGTGGCTTCCAGTTGAAGCTCGCATCCGCTACAAGTCCATGGTGCTTGCCTACGGAGCTGTGAGGGGAACGGCACCTCCGTACCTTCAGGCTCTGATCAGGCCCTACACCCAAACAAGGGCACTGCGTTCATCCACCTCTGGCCTGCTCGCCTCCCTACCTCTGAGGAAGCACAGCTCCCGCTCAGCCCAGTCAAAACTGTTCGCTGCTCTGGCACTCCAATGGTGGAACCAGCTCCCTCACGACGCCAGGACAGCGGAGTCAATCACCACCTTCCGGAGACACCTGAAACCCCACCTCTTTAAGGAATACCTGGGATAGGATAAAGTAATCCTTCTAACCCCCCCCCCCCTAAAAGATTTAGATGCACTATTGTAAAGTGGCTGTTCCACTGGATATCATAAGGTGAATGCACCAATTTGTAAGTCTACCTGACAACCCAGACCCCTATGAAACATCCATCAAGGCCCAAAGCACTTAGAGTTTTTTCCAATTGCTAACACACTAAAATGACATGCACAGCACAATTATTTAAACTGACACAGAGAGCAAAACCTCTTCTCAAGTCTCCAAAAGTCTAAACACATTTTCTGCTTTACACACATTTTGCAATTCAAAATGGGACTTTTTAAATGCACTGTACACGGTTCTCTGCATAAGACACAACAATCTGACATAAAGTCACATGTTTGCCATTTCAAAACACTGCCATTCAAAATGACACTACATGAGCTAATTGGTCAATACATGTGCCACCTGGCCAAACACCTCAATGGTTAATTGTTACCACTTCAATCAGGAAGTAAGCACTATGAAAAGACCACAAGTGAGCACCATTTGTTTTACAACAACAATGGAAGCCGTTGCAGAGAGAGGAAGTGGAAGAGGGAGGGTGAGAATGAGAGGGGGAGGAAGAGTGAGAGGTAGGGGTAGAGCTGGTAGAGGAGTTCATGGCCAAAGAAGACAACAACTTTCAAATGAAATCAGAGCAACCTTAGTTGATCATGTCATCAACCATGGGCTGACAATGCGAGAGGCTGGACAGAGAGTGCAGCCCAACTTGAGCCGTTTTACTGTCGCCTGTGTCATCCGGACATTTAGACTGGAGTACAGGTATGTAACCAACATTTCTTTCACACTATGTAGTACACCCCATGTCATAGTGTATCAGTTGGGTGACACCTGTTTACTTCATGAATGGCTGATGTCATACACTAACTGCACAAATTTCCTGTAGAATTTACTCTACTGTGGGGGAAATATATTTAGGCTGCATTGTCCAAACCCTATATTTTTGTTTTTTTGTTTTTCTAAAGGACTGAGAGACGCAACCATGGTGGAGGAAGGGGCCAAATGTTCACCGGGGTACAGGAAGCTGCCATTGTAAACTTAGTTTTCAGAAATAATGTAATCAGATTAAGAGAAATTCAAAGCCACATCATCCAAGACAACACCATATTCAACAACATTCAACGAGTCAGTCTGTCCACATTGGCTCGCATTCTCAAGCAAAACCAAATCAGAATGAAACAACTTTATAAGGTGCCGTTTGAGAGAAACTCTCAAAGAAACAAAGAGGTCAGACGAGCATATGTGGATGTAAGTACAATATTGACTGCAGTACACTACACGCAACATTGTTTCCCAGTGTACTGGATAACACCATATTGACTGCTTTTGTTCTTTGTTTTCAGGGAGTACTGGAAATGGATGCTCATGCAATCCCACATGAGTTCATCTTTATAGATGAGGCTGGGTTCAACCTAGCAAAGACCAGAAGAAGGGGGAGAAACGTAATTGGCCACAGAGCCATTATAGATGTTCCTGGCCAACGTGGTGGGAACATCACAATGTGCGCTGCCATCTCCAATACGCATGGTGTCCTCCACCGTCATGCCAACCTTGGACCATACAACACAGCCCATATTCTCACATTTCTGGACAGACTCCACAACATTCTCATACCACCAGAGCGTATGAATGATGCAGACCATCAAAGAACCTGGTACGTTGTAGTATGGGACAACGTGAGCTTTCATCGTGCAACCCCAATCCAAAACTGGTTTGCTGACCACCCACCATTTCTCGTGCAATACCTCCCACCATACTCACCATTTCTGAACCCCATAGAAGAGTTATTTTCGGCATGGCGGTGGAAGGTATACGACCGGCAGCCCTTTGTGCGCATGCCTCTTGTTCAGGCTATGGAAGAGGCATGTGATGAGATTGATGTGGGTGCGATTCAGGGATGGATAAGGCACTCAAGGCGCTTCTTCCCTTGATGTCTGGCAAGGGGAGATATTGCCTGTGATGTGGACGAGGCTTTGTGGCCAGACCCATTTGTACTGCAAGATGCTGCCTAATTATTTTTTTTGCCTCTTTTTTTTTCTATATATTTTTTCTGCGCATTTTTTCTGCACATTTTTCTGCACATTTTTTCTTTTTCAGTTTACTGTCTTTTGTGAGCATATTTTTGTTCAGTCCAATGTAAATATATCTGCTGTGAAAAATGTTTCAACAGCATGTGTGTGTATCTGCAAATATTTCTGTGCATCTGAAGAATTTTCTACAATTTTAACTATTTTAGTATTATGGCAAAGCATACTAAAGATGAGAGTGCTTTTCATTATGCCCAACAGTGTGTAGTTGGTTAGACAAATCTGGTAATATGAATGAAGTGTGCCATTTCATGCAAACGTTTGATTTTGATAATGCTATATGTAGTTTTGGTTGCAGTGCTTCATTTTGCAGGATATATGAGGTATTTTGCAGTTTGGGTGTGTGGTTTTGTGAATTGTGTTAAGTATTTTGATAAAACCAGCCTAGTTTGCCAAATTGTATTTTAGCAATTGGGAAAAACTGTAAACATTTCACAATTGGTTGTGACCAGCCTGTTGGGACCTTTGCCTGTATGCAGCAGGCAGGCAGCGGTAAATTCAGATATTTAAAGAGAGTGGTGTGTGTGTGTGGATGTGTGCACACCTGTGTGACTTGCGTGTGTGTGTGCTTGTTTAGGTGTGTGTCCGTGTGTTGGTGCATGCACCCTCAGGTGTGTGTTAAGCAGCACCATGCCTCCAGACTATACGCTTTTTTTAAACATTTCTAAAAAAGTGTTTTCTTGAGAAAATAAATGTTTACTAGCCTACCTGTTTAAATTGGATCCCAGGATGCGGTTAGCCTCAGTTGCTGGGACCGCTCCTATCTGTCCCGGGATACTGCCAAACATTAAAGTCTAATGAGCTGCTGCTTGGCGAAGAAGATAGCCTAGCTGCTAGTTATCAATCTAGAATGGTTTCCTAGACAGTTTGAACACAGGCTGCGATGGGGTTAGCCCTTGTGGCTGAGACCACGGATTGTCCCGGGCTTGTACCGTAAATTCCGGACTATAAGCCGCAACTTTTTTCCCACGCTTTGAACCTCGCAGCTTAAACAATGACGCGGCTAACATATGGATTTTTCCCGCTTTCAATATTTTTTTTCTTCAAAAAAACACATTCTGTGACGTGCTCAGTTTTTTGCCGGCATGAAGCTTTCGTTAGACCAATGAAATTGCCGAACGGGTTAAGGTCAAACAACTTTTTTGTTTACTGTTTAGATTAAATCGAGCGCTCTCAAACTTCCCATCATTCTGATTACGGTAGTCATTTTGTCACCCTCATCATGGCAAAGACACGGAGAAATGCATATGATGCAGCTTTCAAGTTGAAGGCGATTGATCTGGCTGTTGGAAAAGGAAATAGAGCTGCTGCACGGGAGCTTGGTCTTAATGAGTCGATGATAAGACGTTGGAAACAGCAGCGTGAGGAATTGACTCAGTGCAAAAAGACAACTAAAGCTTACTGCTAATTTTGTATTTTTTGTTACAAGCCGTGTTTCGTTAAAGCCTATTTATTTTTGTTACAAGCCGTGTTTCGTTAAAGCCTATTTATTTTTGTTACAAGCCGTGTTTCGTTAAAGCCTATTTATTTTTGTTACAAGCCGTGCTTCTTTAAAGCCTGTGTAAAGTTCATTTGTTTCAATGTACCGAAAGGCACCTGCGGCTTATAGACATGTGCGGCTTATTTATGTTCAAAATAATAGTTTTTTTTTAATTCAGTGTGTGCGGCTTATATTCAGGTGCGCTTAATAGTCCGGAAATTATGGTAGCTGTTTAAATCCCTGCTTTTTGTAGCTATTTCCATCGGCCCTGTGAGCCTGTGCTGGCTGGAATTGCGTGGAGTACCAGCGTTAGCCTTTAAGCTGCTACCATGACAATGACCAAAGCCGATGAGAATACTGTTGAAGACAGTAGTGTCTATCACAGGTGAAGGATCTTTTAAACAAACAACAAGAGTTCTACAAGCAGTTGTTACAACAAGAAAATAGCTTCAAGGGTTTTGTCCAAATACTGGTGGAGTCAACTAATGAAAGAATGGACGACCTGACCAGAGAGGTCCAGGACCTGAAGAACAGTTTGAAATCAAATCAAATCAAATTCTTTTGTTCACATACACATGGTTAGCAGATGTTAATGTGAGTGTAGCAAAATGCTTGTGCTTATAGTTCCAAAGGTGCAGTAATATCTAACAAATAATCTAACATTTTCCAACAATTACCTAATACACACAAATCTAAAAGGGTGAATGAGAATATGTACATAAAAATATATGGATGATCGATGGCCGAGCGGCATAGGCAAGGTGCAGTAGATGGTATAAAATACAGTATATACATGTGATATGAGTAATGTAAGATATGTAAACATTATTAAAGTGGCATTATTTAAAGTGGCATTGTTTATTGTGACTAGTGATCCATTTATTAAAGTGTCCAGTGATTGGGTCTCAATACAGTATATACTGTACATATGAGAAATGTAAGATATGTAGACATTATTAAAGTAGCATTATTTAGAGTGGCATTGTTTAAAGTGACTAGTGATCCATTTATTAAAGTGGCCAGTGATCGGGTCTCAATGTCAGCAGCAGCCTCTCTGAGTTAGGGATTGCTGTTTGGCAGTCTGATGGCCTTGAGACAGAAGCTGTATTTCAATCTCTCGGTCCCAGCTTTGATGCACCTGTACTGACTTTGCCTTCTGGATGATAGCATTGTGAACAGGCAGTGGCCCAGGTGATTGTTGTCCTTGTTGATCTTTTTGTACTTCCTGTGACATCAGGTGCTGTAGGTGTCATGGGGGTCAGGTAGTTTGCCCCCGGTGATGCGTTGTGCAGACCGCACCACCCTCTGAAGAGCCTTGCGGTTGAGGGCGGTGCAGTTGCTGTACCAGGCTGTGATAGAGCCCAACAGGATGCTCTCAATTGTGCATCAGTAAAAGTTTGTCATTGTTTTGGGTGACAAGCCAAATTTCTTCAGCCTCCTGAGGTTTGCAGTTCTCCCAGGGTCAGCTCGATGAGTTTAAATAGGAGAACGGCAAGATGACAGCAATCTGTAAGTCATTGAGAGAGGACATCAGTTCTGTATCTGAATCCATGATAACAATGACAGAGAAATCAGATTATCTCGAGGGACAAGCAAGGCGGAACAACATGGTTGTGGACGGAATTGCAGAATCTCCACATGAGACCTGGACGGAGTCTGAGTACAAAGTGAAGGAAATTATCACTGAGAAACCGATTGATGGACTACAGGAAGATTGAGGTGGACGTGCCCATATGACTGGAAAACCGGACACTTGCCCAGGTGACAGGCCCAGGCCGATAGTGGTCAAGTTCCTGATGTTCAAGGACAAGGTAGCTCTTCTGGACAGAGCTAAGAACTTCAGAGGAACATCTTCCTCAACCAGGACTATCCTGAAGCTGTGTGCCAGAAGAGGAAAGAACTTATCCTAGCCATGAAAGCTGCCAGAGCGCGTGGGGACATTGTTTACATCTGCTATGACAGGGTCATTGTCCACCCTCCCTCCCAAAAGTCTGGAAGGGATGAGAGAGCCAAGCCTATGGGTTGATAGCTTAACCCCGCAGCACACAAACACACTTACACACACACACCAACTGGTTGATGGACTGCTAAATAATGTTTTTTTTTTTTTCTCTTGCTTTGTTTGCTCTTTTCCATATTATGTCTATCTCTGAGAAGCTACCCAGGAAAGGGCTGAAAATAGCCCGTATTAATATACAGTGTCTTGCAAAAGTATTCATCCCCCTTGGCGTTATTCCTATTTTGTTGCATTACAACCTATAATTTAAATAGATTTTTATGTGGATTTCATGTAATGGACATACACAAAATAGTCCAAATTGGTGAAGTGAAATGAAAAAATAAAAACTGGAAAAGTGGTGCGTATATGTATTCACCCCTTTGCTATGAAGCCCCCAAATAAGATCTGATGCAACCAATTACTTTCATAAGTCACATAATTAGTCAAAAAAAGTCCAGCTGTGTGCAATCTAAGTGTCACATGATCTCAGTATATCTACACCTGTTCTGAAAGGCCCCAGAGTCTGCAACACCACTAAGCAAGGGGTACCACCAAGCAAGCGACACCATGAAGACCAAGAAGATCTCCAAACAGGTCAGGAACAAAGTTGTGGAGAAGTACAGGTCAGGGTTGGGTTATAAAAAGATAATCAAAACTTTGAACATCCCACAGAGCACCATTAAATCCATTATTAAAAATGGAAAGAATATGGCACCACAACAAACCTGCCAGGAGAGTGCCGCCCACCAAAACTCACAGACCGGGCAAGGAGGGTATTAATCAGAGAGGCAACAAAAAGACCAAAGATAACCCTGAAGGAGCTGCTAAGCTCCACAGCGGAGATTGGAGTATCTGTCCATAGGACCACTTTAAGCCGTACAGTCCACAGAGTTGGGCTTGACGGAAGAGTGGCCAGAAAAAGACATTGCTTAAAGAAAGAAATTGGTGTTCGCCAAAAGGCATGTGTGAGTCTCCCCAAACATATGGAAGAAGGTACTCTGGTCAGATGAGTCTAAAATTGAGCTATTTGGCCATCAAGGAAAATGCTATGTCTTGCGCAAACCAAACACCTCTCATCACCCCAAGAATACCATCCCCAGTGGTGGCAGCATCATGCTGTGGGGATGTTTTTCATCGGCAGGGACTGGAAAACTGGTCAGAATTGAAGGAATGATGGATGGCGCTAAATACAGGGAAAATCTTGAGGGAAACATGTTTCAGTCTTCCAGAGATTTGAGATGGGGACGGAGGTTCACTTTCTAGCAGGACAATGACCCTGAGCATACACGCTCAAGTTTTCTGTTTATTTTGTCTTATTTCTTGTTTGTTTCACAATAAAAAATATTTTGCATCTTCAAAGTGGTAGGCATGTTGTGTAAATCAAATGATACAAACCCCCCCAAAATTAATTTTAATTCCAGGTTGTAAGGCAACAAAATAGGAAAATGTTAAAGGGGGTGAATACTTTTGCAAGCCACTTGAAATAAGGTTCATGAAATCAATAACTTGCTAACATCAGATAACATTAATATATTATCAATTTCTGAGACTCACTTAGATAATTCCTTTGATGTTAACAGCAGTACCAATACATGGATATAAGAGGCAGGAATGCCTATGGGTAAGTTGTTGATGTGTATATTCAGAGCCATGTCTCTATAATTCTTAGAGAAGATCTCCTGTCAAGTGTTATTGAAGTGTTGAGTTTGCAGGTTCACTTGCCTCATCTGAACCTATTCTATTAGGGTGTTGCTATAGGCCACCAAGTGCATTTTTGTGTGACCTGAACAAGTGCAGCAAAGAAAGACTTAGCAAAGCGGCAGCTGGCTCAAAACAGAGAAGCACACATTGCCCTTAACTGCACATACAGAACTAGCATCAGCAACATGCATGCCATGTGTTTCCTGGTTGAGGGTAGATGAGAGATTAACTGTATCACTTCTTGTTTTTCTGAGAAATATTATTGTGTTGAAATATAATCAACTTACTGTACATATAGCTCTGACAGACATAATTACCCCACCAGACATGTCACCAGGGGTCTCACAAATTCAAGGCAATGCACAGTATTATATCGAGCCATGATCACATGGAACTCCTTTCCATCTCAAAGTACTCAGCTTTTATAAAATCAAATTAAAACATCTCACAACCCAATGCCTCTCCCCTATCTGATCTAGCTGTAATTTCTATGTTAATGTTTTTAAAAGGAAGTTTAATTGTAAAGTATTTTTGTCTGTGATTTATTTTCCATTATGTGTCAGACCCCAGGAAGACTAGCATCCCAATTTATTGGGATGGCTGAGTACAGGAAAGCACCTAAGGGACCGGAGCCATATGTTTAAGCTTTGTTTTGTCCTACAAAGTTAGTCTGCCCTTCATGTGATTTGTCAAAGGGCTCTGTCGGTGACAAGCAGGAGAGGGTCCTGTGCTGGGGACGTCCAGGAATCAAGAGAAGATGGGAGTGTGGTGGAATGTAGGTAAAGGTGGGGGGGAGTAGATTCTGGCTTCTTTTTTCTCTCCCGCCCCTCTTCTCTCTCCTGATGGAGGGGCCAGACTCTGAACTAATTATGGCATTATTACGGAGGTAAAGCCGGGAAATTATCCACCTGGCGGTGTGTCGGAGTCACTAGCCGAGTGACTAGGCTAATAAAGCAGAGGAGGGGGAGAGAGAGGGAGGGAGGGGGAAAGGGAGGAGTGCAGCCTCACTCTCTCTCTCTCTCTCTCTCTCTCTCTCTCTCTCTCTCTCTCTCTCTCTCTGTGTATATTTGCAGGTCTGGGCCTCCATCTCACCTGATTACATGTCTTTATTGGGATGTGGTAAAAGCATTAAGTGAAGACAGGGCCAGTGATTTATCATGTTTAAGGGCTCCTCAAATTAAATCAGGACCAGGCAAATGAGCGCCACACCCCGCACAATCATCTCACTCTTTTCTCTCTCTCTCTCTCTCTCCTTCTCTATCTCTCTTTCTCTCTCTTCATCTCTCTCAGAGGTTTCATGCATGCAAGATGAGGGCTTCTCCACCCCTCTGTCTCCCTCTCTCCCCCTCTTCCCCCTCTCCCCGCCAGGCCCCTCGTGGACCTCTCTTCTCCCCCTCTAAGTGTTATAATTAAGCAATAAGGCCTGAGGGGGTGTGGTATATGGCCAATATACCATGGCTAAGGGCTGTTCTTAGGCACGACGCAACACAGAGTTATTGCTATTATAAACTGGTTACCAACGTAATTAGAGCAGTAAAAATAAATGTTTTGTCATACTCATGGTATACGGTCTGATATATCAGAACTGTCAGCCAATCAGCATTCAGGGCTCAAACCACCCAGTTTAAAATTGAGAATAATTGTCCAGACAGTAAACAGAATTGAATGAAAGGACAGAGTTTAGGTACCTAGGAGAGGGAAGACGTGAGAGTGGATTAGATTGGCAAGAATGCTAAGTGTGGCAGAGCTAGGAGAGCTCATTCTATACTGTATATCTGATCTGATCATATGACTGATTTGATTTATTGCTCCTTATGAAATAGACAACAAAGACCTGTCATTAAGTGTTCATTTAATCAGGGAGAGGTAATGGAATGATGGTTAAATGGTACATTGGCTCTTATGGTCTGCTCTGATTGGAAATCTACAGCTTTGCCTTTTTTTATGACAGGAATGTTTATCCATTTGAGTTTAGGATGCGTGAACAATAGCATCTATTGGAATCAATACTTAACTATTTATTGATTAAGTTATGTATTGATTAATTTATTCATGGTGGATTACAACATTACATTCATTTATATAATTTCTCAATAATTGAAATTGGTGACATGGATATTTTATTGTATGCATAGTTTGACGACAACATACAACAATATATACATATCATATTGAAACGTTGTAAAAAATCATTAACATTAAATGGATATAAAAACATTCATCATTCATTCATATTTGTCTTTTTTATGTTCTAAGTATTCAGAACCCATATGACATTGATGATTCATAAGGTAGATTTATAGATATCCATTTCTTAATTTGTATTTATTTTGCCTTGGTTTTTGTATGTCATTTGTTTTGTCTTAAGAGAACTCCTAGAAGACAAAAAGTGTTCCTAATGACCTACAAACAATTAAGAAAATATTAAAATGATATAATGTGTGAGTAAATCAGAAGTCAGGGTACCGTATATGACTGATGGACAGTGTCTGCATATGGCTGTGAATGGTTAAATATATCATTATCATGTCCTGTCTCACTCCAAATCAAAACCAGCTATGTTCCTCTTTTAATTACAAATTCAATTATATTATTCCTGTTTCTTTAGTTTGGTGTTTTGTTTTATTTTGATCGTTTTATATGTTTTATGTTATTGCCACTGGGTTTTGGTATTGTTTGTCGTTAGGGCACTTTAGCAGTGGGTATAATTTGCAAGTATAATTCCCCTTTTAGTCACCACAAATACACTTAAATGATCACTTGCTGATTTAATTTAAAATCTAATTTACAATTAATTAACAGTTCATTGTCAAATATTTGTTCCTTAAAAACCTAATTGAAAACAAAAATATTGATACATAATGATGCTGGTATTGTATTTATTTTGTAATTATTGCTTAGAGTAATACTCTATTCCTGAAATGCATTAATGTGATTCTAGATTTGGATTGTCACAACCATTGATCAGTAGTTGTTTACATTATTAGGCTGATATGTTCCATAGATAAGCAGAATGTAGATTAACAGATAATCTATCTGCACTGACTCTACGCACACTCACTAGACTCTATATACACACCAGATACACACTCAGTAGACTCTATATACACACCATATACACTCACTCACACACATTACATTGACACTCCCACACAAAACCAATACACATTCATATACACTACATACGCCAGACACACACAAGCATACGGACACAACGCAAACACTCACACACTTTTACACTCATCATTTGCTGCTGCTACTCTGTTCTTTATTTTACTCTTATTATTATCTATCTTGATGCCTAGTCACTTTACCCTGCCTTCACGACCATATCTACCTCAAATACCTCGTACCTCTGCACATTGATCTGGTACTGGTACTCCCTGTATATAGCTCCATATTGATCTGGTACTCCCTGTATATAGCTACACATTGATCTGGTATTGGTACTCCCTGTATATAGCTCCATATTGATCTGGTACTCTCTGTATATAGCTACACATTGATCTGGTATTGGTACTCCCTGTATATAGCTCCACATTGATATGGTACTGGTACTCCCTGTATACAGCTCCACAGTGATCTGGTACTCCCTGTATATAGCTCCACATTGATCTGGTACTGGTACTCCCTGTATATAGCTCCACATTGATCTGGTACTGGTACTCCCCGTATATAGCTCCACATTGATCTGGTACTCCCTGTATATAGTTCCACATTGATCTGGTACTGGTACTCCCCGTATATAGCTCCACATTGATCTGGTACTCCCTGTATATAGTTCCACATTGATCTGGTACTGGTACTCCCTGTATGTAGCTCCACATTGATCTGGTACTGGTACTCCCTGTATGTAGCTCCACATTGATATGGTATTGGTACTCCCTGTATGTAGCTTCACATTGATCTGGTACTGGTGCTCCCTGTATATAGCTCCACATTGATATGGTACTGGTACTCCCTGTATGTAGCTCCACATTGATCTGGTACTGGTGCTCCCTGTATATAGCTCCACATTGATCTGGTATTGGTACTCCCTGTATGTAGCTCCACATTGATCTGGTATTGGTACTCCCTGTATGTAGCTCCACATTGATCTGGTACTGGTACTCCCTGTATGTAGCTTCCTTCTAGTGTATTTTTATTTTACTCCTCTTGTGTTTCTATGTTATTTTTGTTTTTGTATTATTACTTTTATATTCTGCATTGTTGGAAAGGAACCGGAAGCATTTCACGGTAAAGTCTGCACCAGTTGAATTTGGAGCATGACAAATAATGTTTGATTTGATTTCACTATGAGATTTGTGCTTGAACTTTTTTCCCTTTGTGCTTCAGTTGGTGCTCTATCTTCTACAGCTAAACGTGACAGAACAGAAAGCCATGAACAGTATGTTTTATCCATCTATGTTACTGTGTTTTGTGAAGAAGTTGTAGATGAGATTACAGAGAGGTTAAACAGAAATAGTGCACCATAGTTCTCTGTCTTATCAGCTTATCAACGTTTCTTTCTTTTTGTTACAGTGTGAAATAAATAACTTGTCCTCTAAATGATTTAGTGCTGATGTCTGCACCAATAACATGGGTTTAAAGACAGGCTACATATCTGCAAGGTGAGCATTGCTACAGTTTACAGCAGCTTGAGAAGTGTAAATAACTGCAGTACAGTGTGTACCTTCCAAAGCATTCCTTTGTCTGTACTGATTCATACACACAAATGTACGCGAACACACACAGCTACAAAAAGATACAAAAAAGTATGTCTGCACACCACACACTCACACACACACTACCCCGTAATAGTGTCAACACCAAACTATAGTCACAGTCTTCAACCGTAGTAACACTAAATATTTTACGCTAAATATAACAATATGTGAAAATGTGTGAAATTATTCTGCAGTTGTTGACTAGAGTCATAAAACACATGTAACAGTCCTCAACAGATAATATGCGTGTGTAAACATTTTCCATGTCTTGTCTGAGTAATATACAGTAGTCTACCTATTTCATAGGATTGTGTTTATGTTGACGTTTGGCTGTTTGGATTTAGTGTGCTGATCCCTCTACAGATTTGTGTGCTGTAGGACTCCGCTTTCAAAGGCAAGGAAGGTGACGATCATTAGCCTCAATGACTTACTGTACCAGAACACATCTCCGTACCGATAGAACACCTCTACACCCCTCCCTCTCTCTTCCTTTCCACTTCTGTCTTCTCTCAGGATGTTGACTTTGTTGAGCCGGTCCTAACAGTTACCCAAGATCAGCTACCAGGTCTCATTCCATGGTAAACATCGCCATCTGCTGGTTGGGGGAGAGACAGACTCTTAACGCTCAGAGAAAGACGGGGTCGCTAGATGGGTTTGTCCGGGGTTGTATTCACTAGGCACGAGAACAGGTTGAAACAGGAGATACTATCTGAACTCACCCAATAAGAAAGGCATATTTTGTTTTCAATTGCATAATGTTTTCAAACATTTTGTGCCCTAATAAATAAGACTCAGGTTTAGCTAACTCAGGACTTGGAGAGCTGCAGTCTGTAGGTATTTGTCCACATTTGTCTAAACCCGGTACACACTTAGGTTTAAACATTCAACTAATCATTGTCGTAAATGTAGACCACAATTATTTGAAAAAGGTCTGGTGGAGGTGGGTTGGAACAAGTCTGTGCACACTGCAGCACTCCAGGACCAAAGTTGGCCACCACTGTGTTTGTAACAATGATAACAGAACAATAGAGGTCAAAGTTGGTTTGTGCCAGGCAGGGAGAGGAGAAGGGGAGGGGCCAAAACAGAATTAGACATATGGTGTGTGTGTGTGTGTGTGTGTGTGTGTGTGTGTGTGTGTGTGTGTGTGTGTGTGTGTGTGTGTGTGTGTGTGTGTGTGTGTGTGTGTGTGTGTGTGTGTGTGTGTGTGGTCTAACTTTACTATCCTTTTGTGTTCTAAAAGTCCTCACAAGGATAGTAAAACAAGGACAATTCTGACAAGTGAACACATTTCACCGGTCCCCAAAAGGAAAAATGCTATTTTTTAATTTAGAGGTTAGGTTTAGGATTAGGGTTACAAATAGGGTTAGGGTTAGAATTAGGGTTAGGGGTTAGGATTAGGGTTTGTTTCAGGGTTAAGGTCAGGGTTGGGGTTAGTTTAAGGTTTAGGGTTAGGGGTTGGAGCTAAGGTTAGGGTTAAGGTCAGGGTTAGGGTTAGTTTAAGGATTATGTTTAGGGTTAGGGGTTTGGGGCTAAGGTTAGGGTTAAGGTCAGGGTTAGGGTTAGTTTAAGGATTAGGTTTAGGGTTAGGGGTTTGGGGCTAAGGTTAGGGTTAACGTCAGGGTTATGGTTAGTTTAAGGGTTAGGTTTAGGGTTAGGGGTTGGGGAAAATAGGATTTTGAATGGGAATACATTTTTGTATCCTGACTTGGATAGTAAATCCAACGTGTGTGTGTGTGTGTGTGTGTGTGCACGTATAAGTATGCACTCCAAGTGTGTGTCTATTCCTCTTCTTTCTCTACACTACCAGCTCTGAGTCTCACGTCCGAATTAGACATTCATTTGATTTGATTTGATTTGATTCGTTAGGCTCCCCATTAGCTGAAGCCAATGTAGACAGCTAGTCTTACTGGGGTCCGACACATAACGAAAAATATAATACAGACAAAATACTTTACAATTTACATACATGCAGTGTGTGTGTGTGTGTGTGTGTGTGTGTGTGTGTGTGTGTGTGTGTGTGTGTGTGTGTGTGTGTGTGTGTGTGTGTGTATCAGTTACACATACATGTCAGTTCATACTTACACACAACAAGTAGGTCACATGGGGAGAGGCGTTGTGCCGTGAGGTGTTGCTTTATTAGGTTTTTTTAAACTAGGTTTGATGTTCACTTTAGATGGAAGGGTGTTCCATGAACTCATGGATAATACAGTACATTTTCTTGAATCTGTTCTGGACCTGAGGACTGTGAAAAGACCCTTGGTGGCATGTCTGGTGGGGTAAGTGTGTGTGTCAGTGCTGTGTGTAAGTTGACTATTCAAACAATTTGGAATTTCCAACACAGTAATGGTTCTCATAAAAACAAGAAGTGACACAGTCAGACTTTCCTCAACTCTTAGCCAAGAGAGACTGGCATACATAGTATTAATATTAGCCATCTGATTACAATGAAGAGCAAGATGTGTCATTCTTTCTGGGCCAGCTGCAGCTTAACTAGGTCTTCTTTGCAGCACTTGGCCATATGACTGGAATGTAATCAAGATAAGATTAAACTAGAGCCTGCAGGACGTGCTTTGTAGAGTGTGGTGTCAAAAAAGCAGAGCATCTCTTTATTATGGACAGACCTCTCCCCATCTTTACAACCATTGAATCTATATGTTTTGACCATTACATTTTACATTCTAAGGTAACACCAAGTAATTTAGTCTCCTCAACTTGTTCAGCCACACCATTCACCACCAGATTCAGCTGAGGTCTAGAACTTAGGGAATAATTTGTACCAAATACAATGTTCTTAGTTTTTAGAGATGTTCAGGATCAGTTTATTACTGGCCACCCATTCCAAAACGGTCTGCAACTCTTTGTTAAGGGTTTCAGTGACTTCATTAGTGTCCCACCCTGATCTGTTTCACCTGTCTTGTGCTTGTCTCCTTCCCCACCAGGTGTCTCCCATTTGTCCCCATTATCGCCTGTGTATTTATACCTGTGTTTTCTGTTGGTCTGTTGCCAGTTCGTTTTGTCCCGTCAAGTCCTACCAGCGTGTTCCCATGATTCCTGTGCTCTAGTTTTTGTTTTTCTTAGTCTGACCTTTCTGCCTGTCCTGTACCTGCCTGACTCTGATTTGGATTACAACTCTTTGACTGCCTTGACCTACCTTTTGCCTGCCCCTTGTACTATAATGAACTCTGAGACTCGTACTATCCGCCTCCTGTTTCTGCATCTGGGTCTAAGCCTGAATCCTGATAATTAGCTGTGGTTGCTGATGCGTATATGGTTGAATCATCAGCATGGACACTTTGTTTAATGTCAGTGTCCGGTAATTGGTAAAAATAGAAAATAGTAGAGTGCCTAGAGCGCTGCCCTGCGGTACACCACACTTTACATGTTTGACATTAGAGAAGCTTCCATCAAAGAAAACCCATTGACTTCTATTAGGTAGCTCTGAATACATGGAAGAATTTTAAAAGCCATAACACAAGTTTTCTCAACAGGTTATGGTCAATAATATCAAAGGCTGCACTGAAATCTAACAGTGCTGCTCCCACAATATTCTTATCAATTTCTGTCAACCAATTATCAGTCATTTTTGTCAGTGCAGTACATGTTGAGTGCCCTTCTCTGTAAGCATGCTGAAACTCAATGCCAGGAGTTTGTCATTATTGATCAATAACAATTTTTCCACCACTCCCACACTAACTTAACAAAACTCAAACTTACAATGCGTTTCTTTCATTCGTTTTTTTCATGCATGATTATGATGGCTCACTGTTTGTTGTAGGCATTTCCTGCCTAAGTTTGCCCACTTTGACAATAAACTAATCGTTAAAATAATTGGAAAAATCAAATGGTTTTGTGATGAATAAGCCATCTGATTCGATGACAGATGGTGATGAATTTGTCTTTCTGCCCATATTTTCATTTAAAGTACGTTAAAGTCTTTTTCAGTCATTCTTTATATAATTGATCTTGGCTTCATAATACAGTTTCTTCCTCTTTTTGTTGAGTTTAGTCACATAATTTTTCAACTTGCAGTAAGTCAGCCAGTCAGATGTGTCAGACTTATTAGCCACTCCTTTTGCCCCATCTCTTTTAACCATATAGTCTTTCAATTCCTCATCAATTGTAACGGCTGTCGTCTGAAGAAGTGGACCAAGGTGCAGCGGAGTTAGTGTTCATTATTAGAATTTAATATAAACAACATGAACACTATACAAAACAAGAAAAGAGTAAACCGACAGCAAACAGTCCTGTCTGGTACAAAACACTGACAGAAACAATTACCCACAAACCCACAAGGCAAAGTAGGCAACTTATGTGTGACTCCCAATCAGCCACAACCCTCTACAGCTGTGCCTGATTGGAAGTCACACGGCCAAAATTACTGAAACAATAAAAAGCACACAGACTCTTCTGCCACGTCCTGACCCAACTACACCCTCTACTGGTCAGGATGTGACATCAATACATCGAGCCATAACAGTTTTAACAGTCAGTTTCTTAACAGGTGCATGTTTATCAATAATTGGAAAAAGCAATTTCATAAATTCATCAAGTGCAGCATCTGGATGCTCCTTATCAATTACATCAGACCAACAAGAGTCACGGCAAAATCTTTTGTATGATCTCTTATTCACTATTTTAGGTCCAACTTTTGGAACTTTGGCTTTCCTGGACATAGCCACTTTATTGTGATCACTACATCCAATGGGTACGGATACAGCTTTAGAACAAAGTTCTACAGTGTTAGTAAAAATAAGATCAATACATGTGGATGATCTTGTTCCTGTAGTGTTTGTAAACACCCTGGTAGGTTGCTTAAAAACCTGAACCAGATTACAGGCACTGGTTACAGTGAGAAGCTTCCTCTTGAGCAGACAGATTGATGAAAACCAGTCAATATTCAGTTCCCCAAGAAAGTAGACCTCTCTGTTTACATCACATACACTATCAAGCATTTCACACATATTATTTAGATACTGACTGTTAGCACATAGTGGCCTATAGCAACACCCAAAAAGAAAAGGCTTTAGATGTGCCAAGTGAACCTGCAACCACAACACTTCAATAACACTTGACATAACATCTTCTATAAGCATTACAGGGATATGGCTCTGAATATATACAGCAACACCTCCCCCATAAGCATTCCTGTCTCTTCTATAGATGTTATATCCTTGTATTACTACTGCTGTATTATCTATTAGCCAGAAATGGCTAATATATGAATGTTATCTGATGTTAGCAAGTTATTGATTTCATGAACCTTATTTCTAAGGCTACATTAATATTGGCTATTTTCAGCCCTTTCCTGGGTAGCTTATCAGAGATAGACATAATATTGAAAAGCACAAAGAAAAAGCAGATGAAAAAAATATACATTCAGCAGTTCATTAATCAGTTGGTTGTGTAAATGTGTGCATGTGCTGCGGGGTTGAAGATACAAACACATAGGCTTGGCTCTTATATCTCTTCCAGGCTTTTGGGAGGGAGGGTAGACAATGAGCCTGTCATAGAGGATGTAAGCAATGTCCCCACGCGCTCTGGCAGCTTTCATGGCTGGGATCAGTTCTTTCCTCTTCTGGTGCACAGCTTCAGGATAGTCCTCGTTGAGGAAGATATACGTTCCTCTCAAGTTCTTGGCTCTTTCTAGAACATCTACCATGTCCTTGAACCTCAGGAACTTGACCACTATCGGCCTGGGCCTGTCACCTGGGCCGGTGGTGGGTCTTCCAGTTCTGTGGGCGCGCTCCACCTTAATCTTCCTGTGGTCCATCTTCAGTTTCTCTGAGATCATTTCCTTCACTTTGTCCTCAGACTCAGTCCAGGTCTCATGTGGAGATTCTGCAATTCCGTCCACAACCATGTTGTTCTGCCTTGCTTGTCCCTCGAGATAATCTGATTTCTCTGTCATTGTTATCATGGATTCACACACAGAACTGATGTTCTCTCTCAGTGACTTACAGATTGCTGTCATCTTGCCGTTCTCCTATTTAAACTCATCGAGCTGACCCTGGGATAACTGCAAACTATTCTTCAGGTCCTGGACCCCTCTGGTCAGATCATCCATTTTTTTATTAGTTGAATCCACCAGAATTTGGACACAACACTTGAAGCTATTTTCTTGTTGTGTGAACAATTGCTTGTAGAACTCTTTTTGTTCATTTAAAAGATCCTTCACCTGTGATAGAGAAACACCACTGTCCTCAATGGCACTCCCGCCGTCTACTTCATCCATTTTTATCAAACGTCATATTTCGAAGTTGTTCCAACCGTCAATTTCTAATTGTTTAAGGATAGGTTTAATCATTAACTCAGAATTTTTAAGGTTAGGGTTAAATGTAGGGATTAACTCAGAATTCTTAAGGTTAGACATTAACTCCGAATTGTTAAATTAAGGGTTAAGGTTTGGGATAGGCTTAAAACAAAAATATCAATGACAACTCTCTATTGCTGTTTTGGAACATGCAACCTTTGCAGAGGCAGATTCTTATGTCCATCCACCATCCTCGTCTACAATGCCATAGCATAACAGAAACCTACTAGAAGGTAACAGCGCTCACTTTTGCCCCTAGTGGCCTGTTTCCATGTCGTCGGGACGTCGTCGGGAGACGTCAAATGGAACATTGTTCGGACGTCGAATACTGACTTGTATCACAGGTGACCTGCCTGAGGTGGAAGAATATCTGCTTGTCCTCCATTTTGTGACGGCCAACGAGTTTGCCCGCTCCATTCCTCTCCCGGGGTGTGTGTGTGTGTGTGTGCCAGGCTGTGCTCTTACGTTCTCAAAGTCATCGTTTCCCTGGAGAGGGATCAGTGTGCTGGTCAGAGCTTTCTGACAGACTCACCTCCCTCACCCCCTTCTCTCCTCTCCCTTTCCCCCTTCCCTCCTTTTCTCCATCCCTCTCCTGCTCTGGACTGGGCTACTCCGGACTAGACACACACACAATGCATATTCTCACTCACTTACATAGAAACCACAAAGAAGACCAAAATGTACAAATTAACATCACACAATGCCACTGAGAGTTTATGTAATAATGTTAGATATAATAATGTTAGAGATAACATAAATTGTGAATTAATTTAGAGTAATAAATGAATATACAACACTACAGTGCAGTCGGAAAGCATTGGGAAAGTATTCAGACCCCTTACCTTTTTCCACATTTTGTTACGTTACAGCTTTATTCTTAAATGGATTAAATAAAATAAAAAATGTCATCCATCTACACACAATACCCCATAATGATAAAGTGAAAACAGGTTTTTAGAAAATGTTGCAAAGTAATAAAAAAAAACATAAATTGAGCTCAGGTGCATCCTGTTTCCATTGATCATCCTTGAGATGTTTCTACAACTTGACTGGAGTCCACCTGTGGTAAATTAAATTGATTGGACATGATTTTGAAAGGCAAACACCTGTCTATATAAGGTCCCACAGTTGACAGTGAATGTCAGAGTAAAAACCAAGCCATGAGGTCGAAGGTATTGTCCGTAGAGCTCAGAGACAAGATTGTATCAAATTTAATTTATTTGTAAAATGTGCCAAATTTTGTAGACCTTACAGTGAAATTGATTACTTACAAGCCCTTAACCAGCAATGCAGTTCAAAAAATAGTTAATAAAAATGTACTTAATAAACTAAAGTTAAAAAAAATGAAAGAAAATCAAAAAGTAACACAATAACATTTTTGCCGTATTGAAGGTCCCAAAGAACACAGTGGCCTGGACAACCATCTCTACAGCACTGGTAGAGTGGCCAGATGGAAGCCACTCCTCAATAAAAGGCACATGACAGCCCACTTTGAGTTTGCCAAAAGGCAGCTAAAGGACTCTCAGACCATGAGAAACAAGATTCTCTGGTCTGTTGAAACCAAGATTGAACTTTTTTGCCTGAATGTCAAGCATCACATCTGGAGGAAACCTGGCACTATTCCTATGGTGAAGCATGGTGGTGGCAGCATCATGCTGTGGGGATGTTTTTCAGAGGCAGGGACTGGGAGACTCGTTAGGATCAAGGTAAAAATGAACGGTGCAAAGTACAGAGAGATCCTTGATGAAAACCTCCTCCAGAGTGCTCAGGACCTCAGACTGGGGCGAAGGTTCACCTTCCAACAGGACAATGACCCTAAGCACACTGCCAATACAGCGCAGGAGTGGCTTCAGGAAAAGTCTCTGAATGTCCTTGAGGTTCTTGCAGGAACCTAACTGCCCAACAGAAACATTTGCATTTGAACTTGAAAGGACAGCAGGTGCAGTCACTTAACTTACATATTTAAAGATCTTTTCAATTTAAGATAAGGTGTGTCCCTTGTATGTTCTAAATTGATATTGTTTTATGATGATACAACCTATATTTTCATATTTGTGAAAATATTTCTAAAACAGAAAATGGACACAATTCCATGGATATCAATCAACAAAGAGTTACGAATATGTAGACTATAAGAATATGTTCAAGGATAGCTGTATCGGGTGCAGATGACTGAACGGATCACTTTTGTGTCTGTGTCTGCAGGTATACAGACAAGGAGGCATACAAAGGTATGTCAATTGTTAATTGTATGTTATGCAGATCACATTTAGCATCCTTCTCCCTTACCTCTTCAATGAATATCCCATAGGCCTCTACATTATGGACAAGGTATGTGTATGAAAACCATTATCAAAACAGTTTTTTAATTTCACAATTAACCACAAAAACCATGGTATGAATACTGTCGTGTGCATTTTTTGTTAATCATCTGTATAATTACTATTTTTGGGATTCACAGACTTCCACCCACCCTTCCTACACCTCTGATGAATATAACAGGAAACCTGCAATCATCATGCACTGCAAAATCATTCTGGCTATGGATACAGAGAACATCAACACATTAACATCAACACGCCAAAGGATATACACACGGGACTTGGGGTTCTGCTGGGAGTTTACCTCATATTTAGATTTTTTTATTCTTCTTTGCCAGTAAAATCATAATAAATACTTACAACTAAAATATTGTGATATTGTTGTTATTGTTATTCATATTATTAATAATAAAAACAGGGGGGAGGGGTAGTTCAAAAATGTGCCCCAACAGGTTCAACAAAAGGTTATTCAAAAAGTTCAACAAAAGGTTCTTCAAAAGGTTCTTCAACAGGTTCAACAAAAGGTTCAACAAAAGGTTCTTCAAAAGATTCAACAAAAGGTTCTTCAACAGGTTCAACAAAAGGTTCTTCAAAAGGTTCAACAAAAGGTTCTTCAACAGGTTCAACAAAAGGTTCTTCAAAAGGTTCAACAAAAGGTTCTTCAACAGGTTCAACAAAAGGTTCTTCAAAAGGTTCAACAAAGGTTCTTCAACAGGTTCAACAAAAGGTTCTTCAACAGGTTCAACAAAAGGTTCTTCAAAAAATTCAACAAAAGGTTCTTCAACAGGTTCAACAAAAGGTTCTTCAACAGGTTCAACAAAAGGTTCTTCAAAAGGTTCAACAAAAGGTTCTTCAACAGGTTCAACAAAAGGTTCTTCAAAAGGTTCAACAAAAGGTTCTTCAACAGGTTCAACAAAAGGTTCTTCAACAGGTTCAACAAAAGGTTCTTCAAAAGGTTCAACAAAAGGTTCTTCAAAAGGTTCAACAAAAGGTTCTTCAAAAGGTTCTTCAGAGATCTATTAAAAGGGGTTCTTTAAAGAACTTATAAGGGTTCCCACACAGTTTCAATTTGAAGAACCCCTAAAGGATACTCCTGGAACCTTTTCTTTTAAGTGTACTTAGTAAAGGGTCTGAATACTTATGTAAATGTATATATATATATTATTTATTATTTATTTATTCCACAAAATGTGGAAAAAGTCTAGGGGTCTGAATACTTTCTGAATACACTGTAGATGGAAAATGTTGTTGAAAGTGATGATCCTACAGCTTCACCTACTTGCTCTTCCATCTCAGTGAAACCACTCAATGGTCTGGTTGTCTGAAGTCAGTTCCTGAATATGAATCTATTTTACCTCAATGAAAGGAGTTCAGAGGAGTTCAGAGATGGAGAAAAGGAGAAAAAAAGAGCGGGAAGTGGTGTGCACACAAGACAGTAGTCAAAGACGGGCCAGCAAAGTGTGCCCTCAGATCTGGGCAATCCACGAGAATCCCCTCCACAGTCACCACGCGGAGTACCTCGCTCGCTCGACTCGCACCTAGAAAATATCCTCTGATAAGGTCACGTTCCCTCGCCCCCTCGGCACCCTCCTCCCCTACCTCCTTTCCCCGCCCTAGAACAATTTCAATTTTAATAGCTTTTTGCTATTTATTTCAAGCACAATCAGAACCCCCCATTGAAATATAGTCATCAAAAAAGAGGGCCAGAGCCGACAGAGAGACAGACAGATCCCAGCCCGGAGCCTGGGAGCCGTGCATAATTATCCCGGTGGACGGCGGGCCTATAGCCGGCTCAGCCTCGTTCATCATCCAGCAGCACTGCACCAGCCCCCGCCACCGCACCTGCTAATTTCATCCCTAGGATTTGCCTCGCTCGCTTGTCTATCTGGGTGCATTTCTGGGCTGGGGGGTGAAATATATCGCCTCCTCCCACTTTAATAAGGCTGAGTAAGGGCACGCCATGCACCGCTGCTGCTACTACTGACCCCTCCTTCCCTCCCGCTACCCCGACAGAGACGAGGGGTTGGGCGAGAGAAAAAAACACCCTAGGAGTTGCCATTACGGTTCCCACTCTACGGGGAAGTGACCGGAGAGAAGGAGTGAAGGTGAAAGCAGAGCGCCCGCCGCTCTACCTGCAGGGCAACGCAAGCTGTTTTCTTCATGCATAAAAGAGGAGAAAAAAGAAAGGGAGGAGGAGTCAGGGAGGAGGGTGTGGGAGGAGGGTGTGGGAGTGGAGACAGAGGTGGCCACATGTCCTCTGTCTGAGCGAGGAGACATACATTCAGAGAGGACTGTCTGTCTGGCCTTTGTGCTCCTATTCTGGATCGAAGCGAGCGTTCTAACATGAATGTTGGGCGTGATGGTAAAATAGAGACGTCTCACTCAGGGTTTTCAGATCCCAGAAGAGGGTTGATTGTTAAATATATTTAACTCAACAACCACATTTAAATCTGAGAACAGACAGAGACTCCTCAACCCAGAAAGATACATTATTATTATTACATTATTATCACTGTGACCCGAGAAGTAGGATGAAGCTCACTGTTTCACTGTGTTCAACTGGGCTTTCTCTATCTGGGCCATAACAGGATATACACACACAATAAGATTGAAAAGAGACAATAGAACAATAAACCAGTGGAAATCAGACTGGCAAACTATGGTACATACACACAGAAACAGAGAGAGAGAGAGAGAGAAAAAGAGAGAGAAAAAGAGAGAGAGAAGAGAGAAAGAGAAAGGTCAAACAAGTGAGTGAGTAGCCCCTCATTCACCCCGGCTACTCTGCTCACCACAAGAATATATTAGCCCTCTGAGCTAAAGCCTAGTATTTGCTCCAAGAGCCAACACAAGTCGTGTCCTTTTTTCAAGTCTTTGAGTCTTAAGATGGGTTACTCAACATGTGAGCATAGTTCACCACACCACCTCTGTACGCTACATACAGCACTGTGTGTAAAAGTGTGTGTTACCTGTCTATAGAGAACAGTTCTGTGTGTATCTTTTAACCTCTCTGTCCTCATCCTCCTCCTCCTCCACTTATCCATCAAGGTATTTCTCATTAAGGTCCAGCCAGGCCACACACAACCCACATACACACACACACACAAGCGTGCACAAGCACACACAGACACGGACACACACATGCACACGGACACACTCAAACCACACACATCAGATAATTAAAGCTATAGTAATAAATGCCCCCCCAGCCAAAAGCTATATTTCACACCTGACCACCTATTTATTTATCATTTTTCAACGTTTCAATGTGTTTCTTATGCAAATGAAGCCCGGAAACTTTTCAATTAACTTTGAGGGGCCTTCCCTCAGACCGGAGAGGGAACTAGTTATTGGAAATAGAGTCTTTTTGTTATCGGTCATAAATTATGTCTGTGCTTCAAGGGGTGGCAGGGTAGCCTAGTGGTTAGAGTGTTGGACTAGTAACTGAAAGGTTGCAAGTTTGAGTCCCTGAGCTGGCAAGGTACAAATCTGTTGTTCTGCCCCTGAACAAGACAGTTAACCCTCTGTTCCTAGGCTGTCATTGAAAATAAGAATTTGTTCTTAACTGACTTGCCTAGTTAATTAAAGGTAAAAAAATGTGGCTTGACCTTAATGTAAGATAATGTATGGGACAATTCAAGAGGACCTTGGTGTATTTCTGCCCCTTAAGGACTTGACAATTACTTCACTGGAAATATGTCTCACTTTCTCTCCAGAGACACACAGAGACACACGCAGGCAGGCAGTTTAATGGTATATGAGCGGTATCCTTCTTTTATGGTGACAGACTGAGAGTGTCTCATTTTCTCCTTAATTGACCCGTAGAGAGCTCCAGTGGAGTGGCCCACTGTAGTGCCATGGTGAACAGACTGTGTGTGTGTGTGTGTGTGTGTGTGTGTGTGTGTCTGTGTGCAAGCTCGTGTGTGTGTGTGTGTGCAGACTGTGAGAGCGAGCTAGTGTCTCTTTACGTCCAGTGTCCCGTCAGAAGTCTCTCACAGTTTGAGACGTGTGTGTGTGTGTGTGTGTGTGTGTGTGTGTGTGTGTGTGTGTGTGTGTGTGTGTGTGTGTGTGTGTGAGTGTGTGTCTGTGCTGTTGCGTCCTCACCCCACGCGTAAAGAATGGCCATTAATTGAATCACCTAATTTTCCACCCCCACTCGTGGAGTGTGTGTGTGGGTGCGCACGTATGTGTGTGCGAGACAGAGTGAGCGAGGCGAAGCACCACTTCAGGTGTGGAGGATAATGGAGGATGACATTTCTGTCCCATAATGCCTTGAGGTAGACGGTGATCCATGGTTTTCTTTCTGAAGGTTAAACGTAGCTAACCTGCCTTTGGCACTTCATTAGCGACTTGTTAAATACTCTTTTGGTAATAAAATTATTACATTTTTTATTGCTCCTCAAATTAGGCTATTTTTAAAGGGATTTAATGATGTTGGAAGGGATGTGTAGCTTGCAGAGCGCATCTTCAGTTATGCCAGGCCAGGGCAGTGTGTAAAAGCCTAATGGCTAATGGCTTGCAAAACCGCTATAATTCTCATCCAAATGACTTTGTCCATCATTATGTGTAAATTAGAAAAATCTGTTTCCTCCTGCACACGTTTGAAGGGACATGTTGGTCAGTCTGCGTCGCACCCTGCCTGTTTTATATGTGACTTTAATGTTGGAGGTGTGTACATTGAGATGCATGGTGCTGTTGGGGCGTTGATAGCTTTGAAACCCTCGCTGGGGCCAATGCTAGTCCAATTTTTACATTCAGTCCATAAATTGACATTGCTTATATTTTTCTATGGGGATATATAAACTCATCCCTTTAAATCCCCTTTCTTATAAGTCTATATTACTTGGAATAAAAAAAATACAAAGTTAAGACTGTCCAAAAGTAGCAGGATGCCTCCGAGGTAAGGTACACTAAAAGTAGCAGGATGCCTCCGAGGTAAGGTACACTAAAAGTAGCAGGATGCCTCCGAGGTAAGGTACACTAAAAGTAGCAGGATGCCTCCGAGGTAAGGTACACTAAAAGTAGCAGGATGCCTCCGAGGTAAGGTACACTAAAAGTAGCAGGATGCCTCCGAGGTAAGGTACACTAAAAGTAGCAGGATGCCTCCGAGGTAAGGTACACTAAAAGTAGCAGGATGCCTCCGAGGTAAGGTACACTAAAAGTAGCAGGATGCCTCAAAGTAGCAGGATGCCTCCGAGGTAAGGTACACTAAAAGTAGCAGGATGCCTCCGAGGTAAGGTACACTAAAAGTGGCGGGGAACCAATTCTCGTCATAACACCAAGAGGTATTTCCAATGATTTCCAATTGATCCTCCTCCCTCAGGCCGGGGGGAACCGGGTCTGGCCCCGCCCGATAATCGCCATACAGCTCTCAACTCCGCTCTCCTATCTCGAAACCCCTCTCCCAACTCCTATCACTTCAGCCCTCTCCTCTGTCCCACCATCTGCACCCCACCACACCCCGGCCACAGACGGAGCACAGAACCAAGCAACCGCTTAATTTAAGACTTCTCTGCTGAGAAAAGTGTTGACAGAGTTTCTTTGGGTGGTGTGTGTACGTGTGTGTGGGACATAGAGAGAGAGAGAGAGAGAGAGAGAGAGGAGATTGACAGAGTGAAAGAGAGAGAAAGGAGAGAGAGATAAGGGAGTTGAAGTGAGCGCTGGCAAGTGGGGAGAGGTGTTGTTTAAATTTACCGTCGGTGTTGGACACCGCAACGGTTAGCCGCGTGAGGCAAGTCATCACAGCGAGGCAGATGAAGATGAATCCACTCTCTCCCGGTGTAGTGGGGGAAACTTCGCCATCAGCCCGTGACAACCCTAGAGTGCTCCCGTCACCGGCGGCTGTCTTTCGTGCCCGTGGGCACTTAGCGGGGGGACTGCGGCCGTCAGGAAGACAGATTGCCTGGGAGAAGGGGGGACCCAGGAGAGAAAATTAGAAATGAAGTTTTGCGCTGCGTGGCCGCTCCGCAGGGTGACAGCGTTTGATGTGTGCGTGTCATTTTAATAATTCCATTGAGGGAGATGAGAGGGAAAGATATGGGATCTTTTTTTAGACTGATGAATATTGTCCCGTCCGACCCATGATCATATTTATACTTATAGAATTATCACAGAGTCATCAAGGTCCCTTTCCCTGGCTACTTCACATTGGTGAGTGTATACTCTTTGAAAAAAAAGGTGCTATCTAGAACCTAAAAGGGTTCTCCATAAGAGAACCCTTTGAAGAACTCTTTCTGGTTCCAGAAAGAACCCTTTTGGTTCCAAGTATAACTGATTTGGGTTCCATGAAAATCCCTTTCCACAGAGGATTCTACATGGAATCTAAAAGGGTTCTACCTCAAATCAAATCAAATCAAATCAAATGGTATTAGTCACATGCGCCGAATACAACAGCTGAAAGACCTTACAGTGAAATGCTTACTTACGAGCCCCTAAGCAACAGTGCAGTTTAAAAAAATTAGGATAAGAATAAGAGATAAAAGTAACAAGTAATTTAAGAGCAGCAGTAAAAAATAACAGGGGGCCGGTACAGAGTCAATGTGCGGGGGCACCGGTTAGTTGAGGTAGTATGTACATGTAGGTAGAGTTAATTAAAGTGACTATGCATAGATGACAAGAGAGAGTGGCAGTGGTGTGGAGAGGGGGGGGGCTGTTAGAATAATTTGTATGTGTTAGGAAAATGACTTAACTGTTCCACTCTGTTATTATAGAATAGGGAGATATGTTTAAGAATAATGGGAAGATAAAATCAGGATATGGGGAGATCGGTTAGGATTGTAAAACTTTGAGGTTATATTCTTTAGTAGGGATGTAAACTGAGTGAAGTTGTAGATTAGGTAAAAAGAAAAACATTGGAGAGGTTTCAAACCATGAGGATCATGAAGGGGGAGGGGAGGTGAAAGCCTTGAAGAATGTGGTAAACTTTATGGTTCTTTGTGGTGAGTGGAAAAGTACTGGTTGTTTGAGAAGGGGGTGGTCTAAAGATAGGAATATGTGTGTGGATTATAAAAGGACTGAGTCCTAATTTTATACTTGAGAACGTTCTCTGAATAAACTGTACAGACCTTTTGCAGAAAGCTGAGTCCTTGCCAAATTATTATTAACCCAGTGTCTTACAAACCTTGGGGATTTGTCAAGGCTTATTGATTGTTAATTATTATCATTGGGATTCGAAAATTCCCGTAACAGGGGTGAATGCAAATAGTCTGGGTAGCCATTTGACTAGATGTTCAGGAGTCTTATGCCTTGGGGGTAGAAGCTGTTTAGAAGCCTCTTGGACCTGGACTTGGCGCTCCGGTACCGCTTGCCGTGCGGTAGCAGAGAGAACAGTCTATGGCTAGGGTGGCTGGCGTCTTTGACAATTTTTAGGGCCTTCTTCTGACACCGCCTGGTATAGAGGTTCTGGATGGCAGGAAGCTTTGCCCCAGTGATGTACTGGGCCATTCGCACTACCCTCTGTTGTGCCTTGCGGTCGGAGGCCGAGCAGTTGCCATACCAGGCAGTGATGCAACCAGTCAGGATGCTCTCGATGGTGCAGCTGCAGAACTTTTTGAGGATCTGAGGACCCATGCCAAATCTTTTCGGTCTCCTGAGGGGGAATAGGTTTAGTCGTGCTCGCTTCACGACTGTCATGGTGTGCTTGGACCATTCTAGTTTGTTGGTGATGTGGACACCAAGGAACTTGAAGCTCTCAACCTGCTCCACTCCTCAGATCCTCAAAAGGTTCAACAGCGTGCTCAATCCTCTTTTTCCTGTAGTCCACAATCATCTTCTTTGTCTTGATCACGTCGAGGGAGAGGTTGTTGTCCTGGCACCACACGGCTAGGTCTCTGATCTCCTCCCTATATGATGTCTTGTTGTTGTCGGTGATCAGGCCTACCACTGTTGTGTCATCGGCAAATTGAATAATGGTGTTGGAGTTGTGTCTGGCCGTGCAGTCATGAGTGAACAGGGAGTACAGAAGGGGGCTGAGCACGCACCTCTGAGGGGCCCCTGTGTTGAGGATCAGCGTGGCGGATGTGTTGTTACCTGCCCTTACCACCTGGGGGCGGCCCGTCAGGAAGTACAGGATTCAGTTGCAGAGGGAGGTGTTTAGTCCCAGGGTCCTTAGCTTATTGATGAGCTTTGAGGGCACTATGGTGTTGAACGCTGAGCTGTAATCAATGAATAGCATTCTCACATAGGTGTTCCTTTTGCCAAGGTGGGAAAGGACAGTGTGGAGTGCAATAGAGATTGCATCATCTGTGGATCTGTTGGGGCAAATTGGAGTGGGTCTAGGGTTTCTGGGATGATGGTGTTGATGTGAGCCATGACCAGCCTTTCAAAGCACTTCATGGATACAGACGTGAGTGCTACGGGTCAGTAGTCATTTAGGCAGGTTACCTTTGTGTTCTTGTGCAGAGGCACTATGGTGGTCTGCTTAAAACCTGTTGGTATTACAGACATGGACAGGGAGAGGTTGAAAATATCAGTGAAGACACTTGCCAGTTGGTCAGTGCATGCTCACAGTACACGTCCTGGTAATTCATCTGGCCCTGCGGCCTTGTGAACGTTGACCTGTCTAAAGGTCTTACTCACATCGGCTGCGGAAAGCGTGATCACACAGTCTTCCGGTACAGCTGGTGCTCTCATGCATGTTTCAGTGTTATTTGCCTCGAAGCGAGCATAGAAGTAGTTTAGCTCGTCCGGTAGGCTCGTTTCACTGGGCAGCTCTCAGCTGTGCTTCCCTTTGTAGTCTGTAATGGTTTGCAGGCCCTGCCACATCCGACGAGTGTCAGAGCCAGTGTAGTACGACTCAATCTTAGTCCTGTATTGACTCTTTGCCTGTTTGATGGTTCGGTAGCGGGATTTCTTATAAGCTTCCGGGTTAGAGTCCTGCTCCTTGAATGCGGCAGCTTTAGCCTTTAGCTCAATGCAGATGCTGCCTGTAATCCATGGTTTCTGGTTGGGGTATGTACGTACGGTCACAGTGGGGACGACGTCATCGATGCACTTATTGATGAAGCCAATGACTGATGTGGTGTACTCCTCAATGCCATTGGAGGAATCCCGGAACATATTCCAGTCTGTGCTAGCAAATCAGTCCTGTAGCTTAGCATCTGCTTCAGCTGACTACTTTTTTATTGACCTAGTCACTGGTGTTTCCTGCTTTAATTTTTGCTTATAAGCCGGAATCAAGAGGATGGAATTATGGTCAGATTTGCCAAATGGAGGGCGAGGGAGAGCTTTGTATGCAT
>NC_042989.1:29466414-29526414 GCF_901001165.1 Salmo trutta
ACTAAACACACTAAATAAACAACAACACGAAGAGTTATCTATCCAAAATGGAGATGTATGGATAAACCACTTCTCCAATCTTTCAGGCTCAATAACAAAGAACAAACAGCAAAAACAAATATACATGATCAATTATAAATCTTAGAATCAGCTATTAAAGACAACCAGAACACACTGGATTCTCCAAATACATTGAATGAACTACAGGACAAAATACAAACCCTCCAACCCAAAAAGGCCTGTGGTGTTGATGATATCCTCAATGAAATAATGAAATATACAGACCACAAATTCCAATTGGCTATAGTTAAACTGTTTAACATCATCCTCAGCTCTGGCAACTTCACCAATATTTGGAACAAAGGACTGATCACCCCAATCCACAAAAGTGGAGACACATTCAACCCCAATAAATACTCTGGGATATGCGTCAACAGCAACCTTGGGAAAATGCTCTGCATTATCATTAACAGCAGACTCTTAGATTTCCTCAGTGAAAACAATGTTGTGAGCCAATGTTAAATGTACTTTTTACCAAATGACCGTACGTCTGACCACGTATTTACCCTGCACACCCTAATTGACTGAAAAACAAACTGAAATAAAATCAAAGTCTTCTCATGCTTTGTTGATTTCTAAATAAGCTTTTGACTCAAGTTGGCTCGAGGGTCTGCTATACAAATTGATGGAAAGCGGTGTTGGGGGGAAAACATACAATATTATAAAATCCATGAACACAAACAATAAGTGTGCAGTTAAAATTGACAAAAAACACAGATTTCTTTCCACAGTGTCATGGGATGAGATGCAGAGATGCAGCTTGAGCCCCACCCTCTTCAACATTAACATGAATTGCGAGGGCACTAGAACAGTCTGCAGCACCCAACTAGAATCTGAAGTCAAATGTCTACTGTTTGCTGATGATCTGGTGCTTCTGTCCCCAACCAAGGAGGACCTACAGCAGCACCTAGATCTTCTGCACAGATTCTGTCAGACCTGGGCCCTGGCAGTAAATCTCAGTAAGACAAAAATAATGGTGTTTCAAAAAAGATCCAGTTGCCAGGACCAAAAATACAAATTCCATCTAGACACTGTTGCCCTAGAGCCCACAAAACATTATACATACCTTGGCCTAAACATCAGCGCCACAGGTAACTTCCACAAAGCTGTGAACGATCTGAGAGACAAGGCAAGAAGGGCCTTCTATGCCATCAAAAGGAACATCAAATTCGGCATACCAATTAGGATCTGACAAAAAATACTTGAATACTTGAATTAAAAAATAAATATTGAAAATAATACTGAAATATATATATACAGTATATGAGGGATTGGAAATAATGCAGACAAGTACATTGATAGATGCCACAATGTATCTGCAATATTAAAGCTGATCTACCCCCTAAAACATATTTAATCAGTTATAGAACCCATTGGTCTTTACGGTTGTGAGGTCTGGGGTCCGCTCACCAAATTGGTTAATTCACAAAATGGGACAAACACCAAATTGAGACTCAGCATGTATAATTCTGCAGAAACATCCTCCTTGTACAATGTAAAACACCAAATAATGCACGCAGAGCAGAATTAGGATGACACCTACTAATTATCAAAATCCAGAAAAGAGACGTCAAATTTTACAACCACTTAAAAGGAAGCGATTCCCAAACCTTTCATAACAAAGCCATCACCTACAGAGAGATGAGCCTAGAGAAGAGTCCCCTAAGCAAGCTGGTCCTGGGGCTCTGTTCACAAACACAAACAGACCCCACAGAGCCCCAGGACAGAAACACAATTAGACCCAACCAAATCATGAGAAAACAAAAAGATAATTACTTGACACATTGAAAAGAATTACCAAAAAACTGTGCAAACTAGAATGCTATTTGGCCCTAAACAGAGAGTACACAGTGGCAGAATACCTGACCACTGTGACTGACCCAAACTTAAGGAAAGCATTGACTATGTACAGACTAAGTGAGCATAGCCTTGCTATTGAGAAAGGATGCCATAGGCAGACCTGGCTCTCAAGAGAAGACAGGCTATGTGCACACTGCCCACAAAATGAGGTGGAAACTGAGCTGCACTTCCTAACCTGCTGCCAAATGTATGACCATATTTGAGACACATATTTTCCTCAGATTACACAGACCCACAACGAATTCGAAAAAAAAATCAAAATTTGATAAACTTCCATATATATTAGGTGAAATACCACAGTGTGCCATCACAGCAGCAAGATGTGTGACCTGTTGCCACAAGAAAAGTGCAACCAGTGAAGAACAAACACCATAATAAATACAACCCATATTTATGTTTTTTTTTATTTTCCCTTTTGTACTTGAACTATTTGCACATTTGTACCACACTGTAGGCTACATAACCATAATATAATATTTGAAATGTCTCTATTATTTTGAAACATTTGAGTGTAATGTTTACTGTAAATTGTTATTGTTTATTTCACTTTTGTTTATTATCTATTTCACTTGCTTTGGCAATGTAAACATATGTTGCCCATGCCAATAAAGCCCTTTGAATTGAGTTTAATTAAATTGAAAGAGACAGATAGACAGAGAGAGAGAGAGAGAGAGAGAGAGAGAGAGAGAGAGAAACGTGCAAACAAATTAAGCTAGTAGGCCTACCTTGTAGACTACCTGACTATGTATCAGGCCAGAGTCTTGTTATTTCTGTTTAGAATGAAAATGGTGGGGGGGGGGATTTTCAACACTTTTCATCATGCTGTTTTATTTCATTTTATTGGTCTTTATTAAATAGAAACAGATATTCGATTGCAGCACACGTCATGCGCTATCTGCTCTACTGAAGGCCTACCTGTATGAGAGGGTACCGTAGTTCCACTGGACATCCTCAAGATGGCGACAGCGCATCGCAAGGAGACAGCAACTCCTTCATGTTTAAAAAGTTAAGAGGATGACTTCGAAGTTCCAATACGTTTTTATCGGTCAAGGTAAGCATGGCACGGTGACCATGGCGGTAACATAGGTGATTGCATAGGATAGGCTAACTCATCATTTTCCAGAAAGTGCCATAGAGTGGAGAGCATTAGCTTCTTATCGAATATCTCATATATAAAATAGGCTACACTCTGGTCTACTAGCACCCGTAAAATAACTTGTAACAGAGGTTTACACGGTTAACAGTCCGATACCGTAATGTAGTAATCTAATGGTGCGTTGGGTTCGTAGTGTAGTTTCGCGGCCAGCTATCTAAACTTGTTATCATGGTCGAATTACCGGCCTGGGTGCTAGACGGCCTGGTGTTAGACAGTCTCACTCAGTTGTCATATTAAAAACGACTCTCCACCCTATGGCACAATGTGTAGAACTGCAGGAAATTAGCTCTAAAAGAGCTCATTTTCCTCTCGGCACAATGAGATCAATTGCATGAAATGACAATTGCACAATTATTCTCTCTCCCCCATGGCAAAATGTGTAGAATTGCAGCAAGCTTGCTTTAAAACTGCAGAATTGCACGAAATTAACTCTAAAACTTAAAAAATGCAGCAATGTGGTACGGATGTGGGTATGCAGACCCGCGAGCTACTGCGGCCCCCTACGAGGAGTTCAGGTTTTTTGTGGCCCCCACCCCCATCAAAATTGCCCATCCCTGCTCCAGGGGATCAGGGGATTACACGAGTGTCAGTCCAAGTCACCCAGTTCTTACACTGACCGGATGACCGCACGTCTACTCGCGGAGATATGGACCTAATCATTTAACAAGTCGCTATTGGATTTGTATCGGCATTATCAGTTTGATTTGCAGGTAAATTGACTTAATTTTTTTATTTGTGTGTCTGAGGCACATCGAGTTGCAAATGTGAGTGTTCTCTGACTCACGTTTGTGGCTGCTAATATTATGGAGGGACTCTTCGGACACAGCTTGCTGCGTGGCCGTTGTCTGATCTGCATAAGTAATATATTAGGATAGTGTTGTTACATTGTTGTAACAAATGTTGTTACAATGTACCAAGAGTTTCGTTCGGAAGAACCGACAATTAAACATTAGGGACATAATAGGTTATTTGAAATGTGACGTTACAGCTATTACATTTAACAACCCATTTACATTCTATTCAAAAAGTATAACAAGACGAGCAACTAGTCTACACGTGTTCCATAGAGAATATCATGTGTTCCATAGAGAATATCATGTGTTCCATAGAGAATATCACGTGTTCCATAGAGAATATCATGTGTTCCATAGAGAATATCATGTGTTCCATAGAGAATATCATGTGTTCCATAGAGAATATCATGTGTTCCATAGAGAATATCATGTGTTCCATAGAGAATATCATGTGTTCCATAGAGAATATCACGTGTTCCATAGAGAATATCATGTGTTCCATAGAGAATATCATGTGTTCCATAGAGAATATCACGTGTTCCATAGAGAATATCATGTGTTCCATAGAGAATATCATGTGTTCCATAGAGAATATCACGTGTTCCATAGAGAATATCATGTGTTCCATAGAGAATATCATGTGTTCCATAGAGAATATCACGTGTTCCATAGAGAATATCATGTGTTCCATAGAGAATATCAGGTGTTCCATAGAGAATATCATGTGTTCCATAGAGAATATCATGTGTTCCATAGAGAATATCACGTGTTCCATAGAGAATATCATGTGTTCCATAGAGAATATCATGTGTTCCATAGAGAATATCACGTGTTCCATAGAGAATATCATGTGTTCCATAGAGAATATCATGTGTTCCATAGAGAATATCATGTGTTCCATAGAGAATATCACGTGTTCCATAGAGAATATCATGTGTTCCATAGAGAAAATCACGTGTTCCATAGAGAATATCACGTGTTCCATAGAGAATATCATGTGTTCCATAGAGAATATCACGTGTTCCATAGAGAATAGCATGTGTTCCATAGAGAATATCACGTGTTCCATAGAGAATATCACGTGTTCCATAGAGAATATCATGTGTTCCATAGAGAATATCATGGGAGATTTTCAGAAGTATATATCGACACTCCCATATGGTACTTTAATGTTTTGAATTTCACCGTTTTGAGTTTCAATGTTTTGAGTTTTAATGTTTTGAGTTTCAATGTTTTGAGCCTTGAGTTTCTTTTTTTCTGAGTAAAATTCAGAGGTGTTTTTAGGATTGTAGCCTACAATAATCTCCACAGTGATGAGGAGTTGAATATCTTATCCTTACTTATGTTACTTGATTAGCAAGTAGGCCTACGAATTAGGAAGCAAGTAAAATAAGTACGCAGAAATGATTGAAATGCATGTCTGATAGCCTATGTTGCACATTTAACTTCTGAATCCTGAATATAGTCACTATTTTATAGTGTGTGTGTGTGTGTGTGTGTGTGTGTGTGTGTGTGTGTGTGTGTGTGCGTGCGTGCGTGCGTGCGTGCGTGCGTGCGTGTGTGTAGACAACACAAGCTTTGTGTTTATCTCCTAGACTGTTCTCAAGGCCAGAGTCTAGTTGTCTCCATCCTGCTGCTATGGACAGAGCTGCTGCTGCCAGAAATAGAATCAGTACAGTAACAAGGAGATGAGGACTACATTAGAATATTTACAGTAACAAGGAGATGAGGATGAGGACTACATTAGAATATTTACAGTAACAAGGAGATGAGGTCTAATATAATATTTACAGTAACAATGAGATGAGGTCTAATATAATATTTACAGTAACAAGGAGATGAGGTCTAATATAATATTTGCAGTAACAAGGAGATGAGGTCTAATATAATATTTACAGCAACAAAGAGATGAGGTCTAATATAATATTTACAGTAACAAGGAGATGAGGACTAATATAATATTTACAGTAACAAGGAGATGAGGTCTAATATAATATTTACAGCAACAAAGAGATGAGGACTAATATAATATTTACAGTAACAAGGAGATGAGGTCTAATATAATATTTACAGTAACAAGGAGATGAGGACTACATTACAATATTTACAGTGACAAGGAGATGAGGTCTAATATAATATTTACAGCGACAAGGAGATGAGGTCTAATATAATATTTACAGCAACAAAGAGATGAGGTCTAATATAATATTTACAGTAACAAGGAGATGAGGTCTAATATAATATTTGCAGTAACAGGGAGATGAGGTCTAAATTAGAATATTTACAGTAACAAGGAGATGAGGTCTAATATAATATTTGCAGTAACAAGGAGATGAGGTCTAATATAATATTTACAGTAACAAGGAGATGAGGTCTAATATAATATTTACAGTGACAAGGAGATGAGGTCTAATATAATATTTACAGTAACAAGGAGATGAGGTCTAATATAATATTTCCAGTAACAGGGATATGAGGTCTACATTAGAATATTTACAGTAACAAGGAGATGAGGTCTACATTGGAATATTTACAGTAACAAGGAGATGAGGTCTAAATTACAATACTTACAGTAACAAGGAGATGAGGTCTAATATAATATTTACAGTAACAATGAGATGAGGTCTAATATAACATTTACAGTAACAAGGAGATGAGGTCTAATATAATATTTGCAGTAACAAGGAGATGAGGTCTAATATAATATTTACAGTAACAAGGAGATGAGGTCTAATATAATATTTACAGTAACAAGGAGATGAGGTCTAATATAATATTTACAGTAACAAGGAGATGAGGTCTAATATAATATTTACAGTAAAAAGGAGATGAGGTCTGTTTTTTCACCATGCTGGGAAGGGAACCATCCAGTAACCAGAGAATATTAGGTGCAAACGAAAGTAGGATGCTTGTATTGTTCTCTCTGGATTGGACATACTGGTCTGGGGGGGGTTATGGCTTGACACTTGGATCGCTGTTAAAGACTGGCTTGTGTTTGATGGTTTTGTCTATTTGGTGGGTCACAAAGATATTTTAAACCCCACTTTAATAGCCTAGATGACACAGACCCAGACAGCCTAGATGACACAGACCCAGACAGCCTAGATGACACAGACCCAGACAGCCTAGATGACACAGACCCAGACAGCCTAGATGACACAGACCCAGACAGCCTAGATGACACAGATATGTGTGTCACTGAGGAGCAGCTATTCCTGTTAACACTAGAGTGAGATGACAAACACTCATGGGGGATGGAGAGCGAGAGAGAGTGAGAGAGAGTACAAGACGGTAGGAAAGGGAAGAGAGAGGACTTGGGGATAGAAGAGGCAGAGAAAAGATAGCAGGAAGACGGTGGGTAAGAAAGGAGAGAGAGAAAGGGGGGGAGAAAGAGAGAGAGACAGTTTGAGTCTGAGAGAGGGAAAGGGAGAGAGAGAACAGAGAACAGAGAATCAATGTACCAATTTAGGACTAATGAGATGTAGCAAAGATTCCATTACATGGCACTTACATAGTATATATAATTACTTTTTGGTTTATTTGAGAAAGATACTTAAGAGCGCCACTGTGTACCATTTCAAGGAAGTTCAGAGAGCTGTCTCAGAGTGTTTTCTGGGAACAGCCTCTATTCCATATTCCTTGTCTTATATTCCCTATTCCACATCCCTATCCCTCCTGGGCAGCTTGTGTCCCTGGCTGGGCACATTGATCCAAGAAGCTATTGAGGAAACAGTGAAAGAACGTGTTTGTTTAGAGTCAGTAATGTTGTAGCATCTGCTAAGCTGGATTCCCATCTCACGAGGGGTTGGCCTCAGAGTATTCAGCTCCGTTTCAAAGAGCTGCCTGCTGCCATATTCACCAGCTGACACTGACACAAAAATAAATAAAAAACACACACACTGCCCACACACAACACACACACACACACATACACTGAAATACACACACACACACACACACACACACACACACACACACACACACACACACACACACACACACACACACACACACACACACACACACACACACACACACACACACACACACACACACACAAAGAACAAACAAACATTTCCTGGCTCATGCCTTGAGAGGGAGCAGCTCTGAATGCATCTGGCTGTGCCTGTAATGTGATCCTTTAGTAGGTTAGAACTGTGTGTGTGTGTGTATGTGTGGTGTGTGTGGTGTGTGTGTGTGGGCGCACGCACTTGAGGGTTCAGGGGTTAGAGGTCAGAAGCCTGACGAGAATGGGTTGGTGGCCAGTCCTGAGAGAACAACCCCTGGCTATCTCTCTAGCCCCTGACCTTTAACCCTCCCTGACCCCTGTGAGAGACCTTTTGTGTCCACTGAGCCTACAGGACATGTGGATGCTACCACGATTACGGATTGTCCTGAATGAATCGTGACATGCTAACCTCTCACCATAACAATAACAGAGGAGGTTAGCATTTTATATCATACCCCCAAGACATGCTAACCTCTCACCATTACAATAACAGAGGAGGTTAGCATTTGATATCATACCCCGAAGAAATGCTAACCTCTCCCCATTACAATAACAGAGGAGGTTAGCATTTTTAAGGGGGTATGATATTTGCTAAACTTAATCGGCAAGTGTTTTCTGTGGTAGCCCTATCCTAAACCTTAACTTAACCATTAGGTAATAATGCCTAAACTTAACTGTCCAGTTGTTTCTTTTGTAACCGTAACCCTTTCCCAAACTTAAAACTTCTTTGGGACTGGGGGGCAGTATTGAGTAGCTTGGATGAATAAGGTGCCCAGAGTAAACTGCCTGCTACTCAGGCCCAAAAGCTAGAATATGCATATCATTAGTAGATTTGGATAGAAAACACTCTGAAGTTTCAAAAACCTGAGAAAAAATCCATCCAGGAAGAGGGAAATCTGAGGTTTGTAGTTTTTCATTGGATTGCCTATCCTATATACAGTGTCTGTGGGGTCATATTGCACTTCCTAAGGCTTCCACTAGATGTCAACAGTCTTTAGAAACTTTTGTCATGCTTCTACTGTGAAGGGGGAGAGAATAAGAGCTGTTGGAATCAGGGGTCTGGCAGAATGTCATGAGCTAAGTCTTGCGCGCAGCCATGAGTGTGAACTGCGTTCCCTTTCATTTCTAAAGACAAAGGAATTGTCCGGTTGGAATATTATTGAAGATTTATGCTAAAAACATCCTAAAGATTGATTCTATACATCGTTTGACATGTTTCTACGAACGTTAATGGAACTTTTTCTGACTTTTCATCTGCATTTGGATACTGGACTAAACGAGCGAACAAAAAGGAGGTATTTGGACATAAATTATGGACTTTATCGAACAAAACAAACATTTATCCTGGGAGTGCATTCCGATGAAGATCATCAAAGGTAAGTGAATATTTATAACGCTATTTCTGAGTTTTGTGACACCGCTCCTTGGTTGGAAAATGGCTGTATGGTTTTGTGTGGCTAGGCGCTGACCTAACATAATCTCAAGGTGTGCTTTCGCCGAAAAGCCTTTTTGAAATCAGACATTGTGGCTGGATTAACAAGAAGTTTATCTTTAAAATGGTGTATAATACTTGTATGTTTGAGGAATTTTAATTATGAGATTTCTGTTGTTTTGAATTTGGCGCCCTGCAATTTCACTGGCTGTTCTCGAGATGGGACGCTAGCATCCCACATATCCCAGAGAGGTTGAAATGTAACGTTTGGAGAACTTAGAAATTTGACGTTTGGAGAAACATCGACGAACATCAAAATCTGAAGTCAAATTGGTAAAACCGTGAGATCTTGTTAGCATGTGTGCACGTGTGTGTGCACGTGAATGCGCGTGTGTGTGTAATTTAGGCCCTGCTCTTATAGATTGATAAAAGCCTATAATGCTCTTCTTCTCCACCTCCCTTCTACTCTTTAAAAGGCCAGTGTCTGCTTGTTAGTGTGAGAACACACACAGGACAGAGATCCTACACTGACACAGGACAGAGATCCCACACTGACACAGGACAGAGATCCCACACTGACACAGGACAAAGATCCCACACTGACACAGGACAGAGATCCCACACTGACATAGGACAGAGATCCCACACTGACACAGTCTACTTTCATCTATGAGATGTATTCTTACCAGGAAGTCCCATTGATGGCATCAAAGACTTATTTTCCAAGGGAGATCATTCCCCATATGTACAAAGCGTCTCAGAGTACACTCTTAGAAAAAAGGGTTCCCAAAGAATTGCTTGGCAGTCGCCATAGTATAACCATTTTTGGTTCCAGGGGGAACCCTTTTAGGTTTCAGGTAGAACCCTTTTGGGTTCCATGTAGAACCCTCTGTGGAACCCAAAAGGGTTCTACCTGTAACAAACTATCTAGAACCTAAAACGGTTATTCGGCTGTCCCCATAGGAGAACCCCTTGAAGAACCCTTTTTGGTTCCAGGTAGAACCCTTTTGGGTTCCATGCAGAACCCTCTACATGGAACTCAAAAGGGTTCTACTTGGAACCAAAAATGTTTATCCTATGGGGAAAACCAAATAACCCTTTCAGAACCTTTTTTTCTATGAGTGTAAAACATTTGGGGAATATGTCAACAATGGCCTAATGAAACAAATACCAAAAGATTGGTATTTCCTGCGTTGACTCCTCCTGTCAGTATTGTTCCATTTCTCCAAACATCAAATTTAGAAGGTTAAGATTTTGGATAGGGTTAAAACATTAAGTTTAGTCACTCATTCTGAATGGTTAAGGTAAGGGTTAAGGTTTGGGATAGGTTTAAAACAAAAAACGTTTTACAAGTGTCCACCACTGGGATCAAACACATAACCTTCTGATCCAGAGTCATGGGATTAGACCCATCCTTCACCCCATCGCCCTAGCAAAACCCAAGCCTACTTAATGGTAATAGCATTCACTGTTGCCCCTAGCAGACGGTTTTGAAAGCATTTCCCGACGTCCTCAGGACATGCATAGATGTCCAATTTTGAAGTCACTCTTGAGCAATCTGCCTGCATAAACAGGCGCAATAGTGCTACTGCTCTCAGTGGGGGAAAGAAAGAGGAGGAAGAAAGTAGTGCTACTGCTCTCAGTGGGGGAAAGAAAGAGGAGGAAGAAAGTAGTGCTACTGCTCTCAGTGGGGGAAAGAAAGAGGAGGAAGAAAGTAGTGCTACTGCTCTCAGTGGGGGAAAGAAAGAGGAGGAAGAAAGTAGTGCTACTGCTCTCAGTGGGGGAAAGAAAGAGGAGGAAGAAAGTAGTGCTACTGCTCTCAGTGGGGGAAAGAAAGAGGAGGAAGAAAGTAGTGCTACTGCTCTCAGTGGGGGAAAGAAAGAGGAGGAAGAAAGTAGTGCTACTGCTCTCAGTGGGGGAAAGAAAGAGGAGGAAGAAAGTAGTGCTACTGCTCTCAGTGGGGGAAAGAAAGAGGAGGAAGAAAGTAGTGCTACTGCTCTCAGTGGGGGAAAGAAAGAGGAGGAAGAAAGTAGTGCTACTGCTCTCAGTGGGGGAAAGAAAGAGGAGGAAGAAAGGGAGGAGATGGAGAGGGGGGAGGGAAAGATGAAAGAAACTGCTACCTCCCTGTCAGGGGTTGAGGCAAGGGGGAGTGAGGGGCTATTTAATGCCCCAAAGTGCCATCAGCGCACCTCTCCTTTTATCTCCTGCCCTCCCTCTCTTTTCCTCTCTTTTTTTTGAAAACTCTCCATTCTGTGAATTTAGAGGTGTGATGATGACTTTTCTTGCTCTGGTCATTTCACTGTTTTGTCTTCTTTCTCTTCCTTTCCTCATAAACTGGCCCAGTGTATTAAACCTCACCAGAAAGTAGCATTACGCATTACCACAGACAGATAGGACAACCGCCAACACAAAACACTGCAAGTTCTTTTTAAAGATCCTTACTGTCATTAAATTTTTTGTCATTTGAAATAGATGTCTAAGTCTTTTTGTAAATGATTGTAAAGCCCAATATGGATTTTGTGTTGGCGGTTGTGTATGTGTGTGTGTGCTCGTATGTGTGTGTGTGTCTTTCATCTTGTGCTTTCCCCACACTGACCTCCATGACTGGAGTCAATAGCTCTGACTGCACCACAGATAGAACAATGAGACAGATATTTTACCGGATGTATAAATATGAAGCATCCGCTTAGCGTTTCCACTCACTACCATATTTGGTAGCCCTCTGGCCGGCAGTGGGAGAAGATGGAACGAGGTCGATTTTGGCTGACATTCTGCACATTTTCTGATCAATGAAACATTTGATCTCAATACAGTTTTCTGTTCCCAAAACTAGAATCTGTTATGAACAGAGTGGACAAGGTTTTGTAGACTTTACCCTTTGCAAAAGTTATTTTTAAATCGCGTTGTTTAGAAGGAGTGCAAGGGCGAATTGAGTTATTGCACACGCGCACTTCACAGAGGAGGTGTTCCCGAATGGAAATATGCAGATGTCTGCTCGAACTCGCCAATAGGATCTCGCTAGCTCGTGCTTGGCTCTGCCCACCTCCTTGCTTGTTCTGCCCACCATTGGAAATGACAGGCTGTGGTCTATCTTGGTTTAGTTATAGAAATCTTTGACTGCACTGTATCTTAGATTCATTCAGACTGTTTTGAGGAAGTGTATACTGGCTACGGCATCTCAAAATGGACAACCAGTGCTATTGCCTCTTTTTTCTTGTTTTTCAAGTGAAGGTTTTTAAGGGGGTATACGAGCACACTCTTTCGGTTCGGATAGCCAAACCGAAGCATGCTGACGCCTTTAGTATGTATAGAGAATGTAGTAGTGACTGTATACACTGCCTTCGGAAAGTATTCAGACCCCTTGACTTTTTCCACATTTAGTTAGGTTACAGCCTTATTCTAAAATGTATTAAATTGTTTTTTTCCACTCATCAATCTACACACAATACCCCATAATGACAAAGAAAAAACAGGTTTTTGAAGAAAAAAAATGGAAATATCACGTTTACATAAGTATTCAGACCCTTTACTCAGTACTTTGTTGAAGCACCTTTGGCAGTGATTACAGCCTCGAGCCTTCTTGGGTATGACGCTAGAATCTTGGCACACCTGAATTTAGGGAGTTTCTCCAATTATTCTCTGCAGATCCTATCAAGATCTGTCAGGTTGGATGGGGAATATTCCTTTGAGCGTGGTGAAGTTATTACAGTTTCGATTGTGCATCAATACACCCAGTCACCACAAAGATACAGGCATCCTTCTTAACTCAGTTGTCAGAGAGGAAGGAAACCACTCAGGTATTTCACCATGAGGCCAATGGTGACTTTAAAGCAGTTACAGAGTTTAATGGCTGTGATAGGAGAAAACTGAGGAATGATCAACAACGTTGTAGTTAGTCCACAATATTAACCTAAATGAATGAGTGAAAAGAATGAAACCTGTACAGAATAAAAAATATTCCAAAACATTAATCCTATTTGCAACAAGGCACTAAAATAATACTGCAACAATTGTGGCAAAGCAATTCACTTTTGGTCCTTAATACAAAGTGTTATGTTTGGGGCAAATCAAATACAACATTTTACTGAGTACCACTCTCCATATGTTCAAGCATAGTGGTGGCTGCATCATATTATGGGTATCCTTGTAATTGTTAAGGACTGGGGAGTTGTTCAGGATAAAAAATGCATGGAATGGAGCTAAGCACAGGCAACATCCTAGGGGAAAACCTGATTCAGTCTGCTTTCCAACAAACACTGGGAGATGAATTCACCTTTCAGCAGGACAATAACTTAAAACACAAGGACAAATTTACACTGGAGTTGCTTACCAAAAAGACAGTGAATGTTTCTGACAGGCCGAGTTACAGGTTAAATCTCCTTGAAAATCTATGACAAGACCTGAAAATGGTTGCAAAGAAGTGATCAACAACCAATTTGAATTTTGAAAAGAATAATGGACAAATGTTGCACAATCCAGGTGTGGAAAGCTCTTAGAGACTTACAGTTGAAGTCGGAAGTTTACATACACCTTAGCCAAATACATTTAAACTCAGTTTTTCACAATCCTTGACATTTAACCCTAGTAAAAATGCCCTGTCTTAGGTCAGTTAGGATCACCACTTTATTTTAAGAAGGTGAAATGTCAGAATAATAGTAGAGAGAATGATTTATTTCAGCTTTTATTTATTTCATCATATTCCCAGTGGGTCAGAAGTTTACATACACTCAATTAGTATTTGGTATCATTGCCATTAAATTGTTTAACTTGGGTCAAATGTTTCAGGTAGCCTTCCACAAGCATCCCACAATAAGTTGGGTCGAATTTTGGCCCATTCCTCCTGACAGAGCTGGTGTAACTGAGTCAGGTTTGTAGGCCTCCTTGCTTGCACACGCTTTTTCAGTTCTGCCCACAAATCTTCTATAGGATTGAGGTCAGGGCTTTGTGATGGCCACTCCAATACCTTGACTTTGTTGTCCTTAAGCCATTTTGCCACAACTCCGGAAGTATGCTTGGGGTCATTGTCCTGACTGATGTCTTGAGATGTTGCTTCAATATATCCACATCATTTTCCTTGCCATCTATTTTGTGAAGTGCACCAGTCCCTCCTGCAGCAAAGCACCCCACAACATGATGCTGCCACCCCTGTGTTTCACGGTTGGGATGGTGTTCTTCGGCTTGCATGCCTCCCCCTTTTTCCTCCAAACATAAAGATGGTCATTATGGCCAAGCAGTTCTATTTTTATTTCATCAGACCAGAGGACAGTTCTCCAAAAAGTATGATTTTTGTCCCCATGTGCAGTTGCAAACCGTAGTTTGGCTTTTTTTTGGCGATTTTGGATCAGTGGCTTCTTCCTTGCTGAGCGGCCTTTCAGGTTATGTCGATATAGGACTCGTTTTACTGTGGACATAGATACTTTTGTACCTGTTTCCTCCAGCATCTTCACAAGGTCCTTTGCTGTTGTTCTGGGATTGATTTGCACTTTTCGCACCAAAGTACGTTCATCACTAGGAGACAGAACACGTCTCCTTCCTGAGCGGTATGACGGCTGCGTGGTCCCATGGTGTTTATACTTGCGTATTATTGTTTGTACAGATGAACGTGGTACCTTCAGGCATTTGCAAATTGCTCCCAAGGATGAACCAGATTTGTGGAGGTCTACAACTTTTTTTCTGAGGTCTTGGCTGATTTATTTTGATTTTCCCATGATGTCAAGCAAAGAGGCTCTGAGTTTGAAGGTAAGCCTTGAAGTACATCCACAGGTACACCTCCAATTGACTCAAATCATGTCAATTAGCCTATCAGAATCTTCTAAAGCCATGACATAATTTTCTGGAATTTCCAAGCTGTTTAAAGGCACAGTCAACTTAGTGTATGTAAACTTCTGACCCACTGGAATTGTGATACAGTGAGTTATAAGTGAAATAATATGTCTGTAAACAATTGTTGGGAAAAGTTACTTGTGTCATGCACAAAGTATATGTCCTAACCGACGTGCCAAAACTATAGTTTGTTAGCAAGAAATGTGTGGAGTGGTTGAACAATGAATTTTAATGACTCCAACCTAAGTGTATGTAAACTTCCGACTTCAACTGTACCCAGAAAGACTCACAGCTGTATTCGCTTGTCAAAGATGCTTCTACAAAGCATTGACTTTCATTTTCAATACATTTGCAAAAAATTCTAAAATCAAAGGTTTTCACTTTGTCATTATAGGGTATTGTGTGTACATTTTACATTTTAGTCATTTAGCAGACGCTCTTATCCAGAGCGACTTACAGTAGTGAATGCATACATTTCATACATTTTTCCCCCCCCCTACTGGCCCCCCGTGGGAATCGAACCCACAACCCTGGCGTTGCAAACACCATGCTCTACCAACAGAGCCACAGGGAAGGCTCATGTGTAGATGGGTAAGAATGAATAAATACAAATAATAATAGTTTTAATCCATTTTGAATTCAGGCTGTAACATATTTTCTTTGTAGATATATAAGTCATGAGGTATGAATACTTTCTGAAGGCATTGTAGTGAGTTGTAGTAGAGTGCAGTAGTGAGTGTATATATTGTAATATGTAGTGAATTGTAGTAGTCTGTAATGGTGAGTTTTAGTAGTCTGTATTAGTGAGTTGTAGTCTGTAATAGTGAGATGTAATAGTCTGTAATAGTGAGCTGAAGTAGTCTATAGTTGTGAGTTGCAGGAGTCTGTAATAGTGAGTTTAAGGAGTCTGTAATAGTGAGTTTAAGTAGTCTGTAATAGTGAGTTGAAGTAGTCTATAGTAGTGAGTTGTAGGAGTCTGTAATAGTTAGATGTAGTAGTCTGTAATGGTGAGATGTAGTAGTCTGTAATGGTGAGTTGAAGTAGTCTGTAATAGTGAGTTTAAGTAGTCTGTAATAGTGAGTTTAAGTAGTCTGTATTAGTGAGTTGAAGTAGTCTGTAATAGTGAGTTGAAGTAGTCTGTAATAGTGAGTTATAGTAGTCTAATAGTGAGTTGTAGCAGTCTGTAATAGTGAGTTGTAATAGTCTGTAATAGTGAGATGTAGTAATCTATAATAGTGAGTTGAAGTAGTCTGTAATAGTGAGTTTAAGGAGTCCGTAATAGTGAGTTGTAGAAGTCTGTAATAGTGAGATGTAATGGTGAGATGTAGTAGTCTGTAATGGTGAGTTGAAGTAGTCTGTAATAGTGAGTTTAAGTAGTCTGTAATAGTGAGTTGTAGGAGTCTGTATTAGTGAGTTAAAGTAGTCTGTAATAGTGAGTTAAAGTAGTCAGTAATAGTGAGTTGAAGAAGTCTGTAATAGTGAGTTGAAGTAGTCTGTAATAGTGAGTTGAAGTAGTCTAGTAGTGAGTTGTAGGTGTCTGTAATAGTGAGTTATAGTAGTCTGTAATAGTGAGTTATAGTAGTCTGTAATAGTGAGTTGTAGTAGTCTGTAATAGTGAGTTGTAGTAGTCTGTAATAGTGAGTTGTAATATTCTGTAATAGTGAGATGTAGTAATCTATAATAGTGAGTTGTAGAAGTCTGTAATAGTGAGATGTAATGGTGATATGTAGTAGTCTGTAATGGTGAGTTGAAGTAGTCTGTAATAGTGAGTTGAAGTAGTCTGTAATAGTGAGTTAAAGTAGTCTGTAATAGAGAGTTGAAGTAGTCTGTAATAGTGAGTTGTAGGAGTCTGTAATAGTGAGTTGAAGTAGTCTGTAATAGTGAGTTGTAGGAGTCTGTAATAGTGAGTTGAAGTAGTCTGTAATAGTGAGTTGAAGTAGTCTGTAATAGTGAGTTAAAGTAGTCTGTAATAGAGAGTTGAAGTAGTCTGTAATAGTGAGTTGAAGTAGTCTAGTAGTGAGTTGTAAGTGTCTGTAATAGTGAGTTATAGTAGTCTGTAATAGTGAGTTGTAGTAGTCTGTAATAGTGAGTTGTAATAGTCTGTAATAGTGAGATGTAGTAATCTATAATAGTGAGTTGTAATAGTCTGTAATAGTGAGATGTAGTATTCTATAATAGTGAGTTGAAGTAGTCTGTAATAGTGAGTTTAAGGGGTCTGTAATAGTGAGTTGTAGGAGTCTGTAGTAGTGAGTTTAAGTAATCTGTAATAGTGAGTTGAAGTAGTCTGTAATAGTGAGTTGAAGTAGTCTGTAATAGTGAGTTTAAGTAGTCTGTATTAGTGAGTTGTAAGTGTCTGTAATAGTGAGTTATAGTAGTCTGTAATAGTGAGTTGTAGTAGTCTGTAATATTGAGTTGTAATAGTCTGTAATAGTGAGATGTAGTAATCTATAATAGTGAGTTGAAGTAGTCTGTAATAGTGAGTTTAAGGAGTCTGTAATAGTGAGTTGTAGGAGTCTGTAGTAGTGAGTTTAAGTAATCTGTAATAGTGAGTTGTAGTAATCAAATTAAATTTTATTTGTCACATACAACGTGGCTGGAAGATGTTAATGTGAATGTAGCGAAATGCTTGTGCTTCTGGTTCCGACAGTGCAGTAATATCTAACAAGTAATCTAACAATTCCCCAACAACTACCTAATACACACAAATCTAAAAGGGGTGAATGAGAATATGTACATATAAATATATGGACGAGCGATGGCCGAGCGGCATAGACAAGGTGCAATAAATGGTATAAAATACAGTATATACATATGATATGAGTAATGTAAAATATGTAAACATTATTAAAGTGTCATTATTTAAAGTGGCATGGTTTAAAGTGATAATCCATTTGTTAAAGTGGTCAATGATTGTGTCTCCATGTAGGCAGCAGCCTCTCTGAGTTAGTGATTGCTGTTTAGCAGTCTGATGGACTTGAGATAGAAACTGTTCTTCAGTCTCTCGGTCCCAGCTTTGATACACCTGTACTGACCTCGCCTTCTGGATGGTAGCGGGGTGAACAGGCAGTGGCTCGGGTGGTTGTTGTCTTTGATGATATTTTTTGCCTTCCTGTGACATCGGGTGCTATAGGTGTCATGGAGGGCAGGTAGTTTGCCCCCGGTGATGCGTTGTGCAGACCGCACCACCCTCTGGAGAGCCTTGCGGTTGAGGGTGGAGCAGTTGCCGTACCAGGCTGTGAAACAGCCCAACAGGATGCTCTCAATTGTGGATCTGTAAAAGTTAGTCAGGGTTTTGGGTGACAAGCCACATTTCTTCAGCCTCCTGAGGTTGAAGAGGCACTGTTGCGCCTTCTTCACCACTCTGTCTGTGTGGGTGGACCATTTCAGTTTGTCATTGATCTGTACGCCGAGGAACTTAAAACTTTCCACTTTCTCCACTGGTGTCCCTTCGATGTGGATAGGGGGGTGCTCCCTCTGCTGTTTCCTGAAGTCCACAATCATCTCCTTTGTTTTGTTGACGTTGAGTGTGAGGTTATTTTCCTGACACCACACTCCGAGTGCCCTCACCTCCTCTCTGTAGGCTGTCTCGTTGTTGTTGGTAATCAAGCCCACTACTGTTGTGTCGTCTGCAAACTTGATGATTGAGTTGGAGGCGTGCATGGCCACACAGTCGAGGGTGAACAGGGTGTACAAGAGGGGGCTGAGCATGGACCCTTGTGGGGCCCAAGTGTTGAGGGTCAGCGAGGTGGAGAGGTTGTTTCCTACCTTCACCACCTGGGGGCGTCCCGTCAGAAAGTCCAGGACCCAATTGCACAGGGTGTGGTTGAGGCCCAGGGCCTCCAGCTTGATGATGAGTTTGGAGGGTACTATGGTGTTGAATGCTGAGCCGTAGTCAATGAACATCATTCTTACATATACTACCGTTCAAAAGTTGGGTCACTTAGAAATGTCCTTGTTTTTGAAAGAAACACATTTTTTTGTCCATAAAAATAACATAAAATTGATCAGAAATACAGTGTAGACATTGCTAATGTTGTAAATGACTATTGTAGCTGGAAACGGCAGATTTTTAATTAAATATCTACATAGGCGTACAGAGGCCCAGTATCAGCAACCATCACTGTGTTCCAATGGCACGTTGTGTTAGCTAATCCAAGTTTATCATTTTAAAATGCTAAGTTATCATTACAAAACCCTTTTGCAATTTTGTTAGCACAGCTGAAAACTGTTGTCCTGAATAAAGAAGCAATAATACTGGCCTTCTTTAGACTAGTTAGTATCTGGAGCATCAGCATTTGTGGGTTCGATTACAGGCTCAAAATGGCCAGAACAAAGACCTTTCTTCTGAAACTCGTCAGTCTATTCTTGTTCTGAGAAATGAAGGCTATTCCATGCGAGAAATTGCCAAGAAACTGAACTTCTCGTACAATGCTGTGTAATACTCCCTTCACAGAACAGTGCAAACTGGCTCTAACCAGAATAAAAAGAGAAGTGGGAGGCCCCGGTGCACAACTGAGCAAGAGGACAAGTACATCGGAGTGTCTAGTTTGAGAAACAGACGCCTCACAGGTCCTCAACCAGCAGCTTCATTAAATAGTACCAGCAAAACACCAATCTCAACGTCAACAGTGAAGAGGCGACTCCAGGATGCTGGCCTTCTAGGCAGAGTTGCAAAAAAAGAGACATATCTCAGACTGGCCAATAAAAAGAAAAGATTAAGATGGGCAAAAGAACACAGACACTGGACAGAGGAACTCTGCCTAGAAGGCCAGCATCCCGATGTTGCCCCTTCACTGTTTACAACATTAACAATGTCTACACTGTATTTCTGATACATTTTATTTTATTTTAATGGACATAAAAATGTGCCTTTCTTTTAAAAACAAGGACATTTCCAAGTGACCCCAAACTTTTGAACGTTAGTGTAGGTATTTCTCTTGTCCAGATGGGATAGGGCAGTGTGATTGTGATTGCATCGTCTGTGGAACTGTTAGGGCGGTATGCAAACTGAGGTGGGTCTTGGGTGGCCGGTAAGGTGGAGGTGATATGATCCTTGACTTGTCTCTCAAAGCACTTCATGATGACAGAAGTAGTCATTTAGTTCAGTTATCTTTGCCTTCTTGGGTACAGGAACAATGGTGGCCATCTTGAAGCATGTGAGGACAGCAGACTGGGATAGGGAGCGATTGAATATGTCCGTAATCACTGCAGTCAGCTGGTCTGCACATGCTCTGATGATGCCGCTAGGGATGCCGTCTGGGCCAGCAGCCTTGGGAGGGGTAACACGTTTAAATGTTTTACTCATGTCGGCCACAGAGAAGGAGGGGGGGGGGGGGCTCAGTTCTTGTTACTGGGCCGCGATGGTGGCACTGTATTATCCTCAAGTGGGCAAAGAAGGTGTTTAGTTTGTCTGGATGTGTGACGTCGGTGTCCTTGACGTGGCTGGTTCTCTTTTTGTAGTCCATGATTTCCTGTAGACCCTGCCACATACGTCTCGTGTCTGAGCCGTTGAATTGCGACTCCACTTTGTCCCTGTACCGGCATTTCGCTTGTTTGATTGCCTTGCGGAGGGAATAACTGTCACGGCCGTCGTATGAATTGGACCAAGGCGCAGCGGGTATATGAATGCTCATTTTTATTCACCAAAACAAAACACGAAAACGATAAACGGATGACCAACAGTCTTGCAGGCAACACACAGCTATACAAAGAACAATCTCCCACAATCCCCAAAACAAACAAACTCCTAATTATAGGACCTTCAATCAGAGGCAACGATAACCAGCTGCCTCCAATTGAAGGCCCCAATCCCAAATACTAAACATAGAAATAAACACCCTAGAAACAGACATAGAACTGTACAACATAGAACTAAACCAAAAACCCCGGAAACATAAATAAAACGCCCCTCTACATAAACACACACTCAAAACCATATAAAACAAATACCCCCTGCCACCCCCTGCCACGTCCTGACCAAACTATATTAACAAATAACCCCTTTACTGGTCAGGACGTGACAGTACCCCTCCCCCCAAAGGTACAGACCCCGGATGCACCTGACAACAAAAATACCCACAAAATAAACCCCTAAACTAAAGGGAGGGAAGGGAGGGTGGCTGCCGTCATCGACGACTCCCGTGCTACACCCCCCCCTCCCCAAACCTCCTACAGTGGAGGTGGCTTAGGCTTAGGCCTTAGTCCCCTACCTGACCAGTCCACCCCCACTGAATACCTCGGCCTGAAGCCTGTCACTGTAGACCCTGGACTGGACTCTGGGAGCTCCGGACTGTAGGGCGACTCTGGGAGCTCCGGACTGTAGGTCGACTTTGGGAGCTCCGGACTGTAGGTCGACTCTGGGAGCTCCGGACTGTAGGTCGACTCTGGAAGCTCCGGACTGTAGGACGACTCTGGGAGCTCCGGACTGTAGGTCGACTCTGGGAGCTCCGGACTGTAGGACGACCCTGGGAGCTCCGGACTGTAGGACGACCCTGGGAGCTCCGGACAGTGGGCCATCTTTCTTGGTTCCGGACAGTGGGCTGTCTCTCTTGGTTCCGGAAAGTGGGCCGTCTCTTGGTTCCGGAAATTGGGCCGTCTCTCTTGATTCCGGACACTCTGGACGAGGCACTGTTGCCGGAAGTTCTGGACGAGGCACTGTTGCCGGAAGTTCTGGACGAGGCACTGTTACCGGACACTCTGGACGAGGCACTGTTACCGGACACTCTGGACGAGGTACTGTCGTCGGAAGCTCGGGACTGGGCTGACGCACTGGAAGCCTGATGCGTGGGGCTGGTAGTGGAGGTACCAGCCTGGAGACACGCACCTCAGGGCTAGTGCGGGGAGCAGGAACAGGACGAGTTGGACTGGGCTGACGCACTGGAAGCCTGGTGCATGGTGCTGGTAGTGGAGGTACCAGACTGGAGACACGCACCTCAAGGCTAGTGCGAGGAGCAGGAACAGGACGAGTTGGACTGAGCCAATGCACTGGAAGCCTAGTGCGTGGGGCTGGTACTGGAGGTATCAGACTGGAGACATGCATTTCAAGGCTAGTGCGAGGAGCGGGAACAGGACATACTGGACTGGGCTGATGCACTGGAAGCCTGGTGCGTGGTGCTGGCTTGGGATGTGCCAGACTGGAGACACGCACCTCAAAGCTAGTGCGAGGAGAGGGAACAGGACGTACTGGACTGGGCTGACGCACTGGAAGCCTAGTGCATGGTGCTGGCTTAGGAGACGCCAGACTAAGGACACGCACCTCAAGGCTAGTGCGAGGAGCGGGAACAGGACATACTGGACAGGATACACTGGACTGTGAAGACGCACTGGCGGTCTCGAGCGCAGCACTGGCTCCACCCTTACTGGCTGGATGCCCGCTTCCCCTGGCAAATGCGGGGCACTGGCACCGCGCACACCGGCCTGTAAATACTTGGCCTTGACGAAGTGCGCATTACTCCGAAGCACGGGACCTGTCCAGTAATAGGTTGCCTCCAAAAAGCACGGGGATTTGGCTTGGGGCTTAATCCTGGCCCCACCAAACTACCCGTGTGCCCCCCCAATTTTTTTTTATTGGGGCTGCCTCTCAGGTTTAAACGCCAACCGTGTACCCCTGTAACATTCCCGGTCCTCTTTAACCTTCCTCCATGGGCCCCCTCCGGCTATAATCTCCTCCAAGGTCCACGACTCCCGATAGTCCACCTGCTCCTTCCTCCGCTGCTTGGTCCGTGGTTGGTGGGAGATTCTGTCACGGCCGTCGTATGAATTGGACCAAGGCGCAGCGGGTATGTGAATGCTCATTTTTATTCACCAAAACAAAATACCAAAACGATAAACGGACGACCAACAGTCTTGCAGGCAACACACAGCTATACAAAGAACAATCTCCCACAATCCCCAAAACAAACAAACTCCTAATTATAGGACCTTCAATTAGAGGCAACAATAACCAGCTGCCTCCAATTGAAGGCCCCAATCCCAAATACTAAACATAGAAATAAACACCCTAGAAACAGACATAGAACTGTACAAATACCCCCTGCCACGTCCTGACCAAACTATAATTACAAATAACCCCTTTACTGGTCAGGAAGTGACAATAACTATACTGTTTATATTCAGCCATATTCCCAGATCTCTTTCCATTGTTAAATGTGGTGGTTCACGCTTTCAGCTTTGCGCGAATGCCGCCATCAATCCACGGTTTCTGGTTAGGGTAGGTTTTAATAGTCACAGTGGGTACAACATCTCCAATGCACTTCCTTATAAATTCACTCACTGAGTCAGCGTATAGGTCGATGTTATTCTCTGAGGCTGACCGGAACATATCCAAGTCTGCATGATCAAAACAATCTTGAAGTATGGATTCCGATTGGTCAGACCAGCGTTGAATGGTTCTAGTCACTGGTACATCCTGTTTGAGTTTCTGCCTATGAGACGGTAGAGCAAGATGGCATCGTGGTTGGATTTGCCAAAGGGAGGGCGGGGGAGGGATTTGTATGCATTGCAGAAGTTAGAGTAGGAGTGGTCGAGTATATTACCCCCGCGCGTAGTGCAATCAATATGCTGATAGAATTTAGGTAGCCTTGTTCTCAAATTTACTTTCTTAAAATCCCCAGCTACAATAAATGCAGCCTCAGGATATATGGTTTCCAGTTTCCATAGAGTCCAGTGAAGTTCCTTTAGGGCCATCTTGGTGTCTGCTTGAGGGGGAATGTACACAGCTGTAACGATAACTGATGAGAATTCCCTTGGAAGGTAATATTTGATTGTGAGGAATTCTAGGTTGGGTGAGCAGAAGGACTTGAGTTCCTGTATGTTGTTATGATTACACCATGAGTCGATAATCATGAAGCATACACCCCTGCCCTTCCTCTTCCCAGAGAGGTGTTTATCTCTGTCGACGTGATGCATGGAGAAGCCTGGTGGCTGAACCGATTCCGACAACATATCCTGAGAGAGCCATGTTTCCATGAAACAGAGAATGTTACAATCTCTGATGTCTCTCTGGAAGGCAATCCTTGCTCGAATTTCGTCTACCTTGTTGTCAAAAGACTGGACGTATGTGCACGTCTGAAGCGGTGGGCGATGTGCACGTCTACGGAGCCTGACCAGGAGGCCGCTCCGTCTGCCCCTTCTGCGGCACCGTTGTCTTGGGTCGGCCTCTGGGATTAAATCCATTGTCCTGGGTGGTGGTCCAAACAGAGGATCCGCTTCGGGAAAGTTGTATTCCTGGTCGTAATGTTGGTAAGTTGACGTCGCTTTTATATCCAATAGTTCTTCCCGGCTGTATGTAATAAGACTTAAGATTTCCTGGGGTAACAATTTAAGAAATAAACAAAATACTGCATAGTTTCCTAAGGATTCGAAGCGAGGCGACCATCTCTGTCGGCGCCAGTAGTCTGTGATAATGAGTCGAAGTAGTCTGTAATGCTGGCCATGGTCACTCACTAGTGCTTGCTTTGTTTACTGGCAATTTTTATGTCTGTGTGTCTGTATGTGCATGTGTGCGTGTGCATGTGCGTGTGTGTGTGTTGGGGGCTAGCTGAGCCGAGCAGGCTGTCTAGGTTAGGGCGACCTGACTGTGACTGTGGAGCTGATTGTTTATTGAGCTGGAGATTAGACACCCACCGTGCCAGAGTCTGCCGCTGCTCTGTGTGTGTGTGTGTGTGTGTGTGTGTGTGTGTGTGTGTGTGTGTGTGTGTGTGTGTGTGTGTGTGTGTGTGTGTGTGTGTGCGTGCGGGTGGGGGGGTGTATGTATGTGTGCGTGAATGCCAGAGTCCTTGTCTGAGGAAAGGGAAGTCTTTAAAAGCTTGTAGTAAAGACCATGTTTTTCTCCTCTGTTCTCTCTCCCCCTCTTCTCTCTCGCTCTCTCAATTTCAATTTAAGGTGCTTTATTTTCATGGGAAACATTTAAATATATAATAAACAACAGTGAAATAAACAATACAAAATTACAGTTAACATTACACTCAGAAAAGTTCCAAAAGAATAAAGACATTTCCAATGTCATATTATGTCTACAGTGAGGGGAAAAAGTATTTGATCCCCTGCTGATTTTGTACGTTTGCCCACTGACAAAGAAATGATCTGTCATGTCCTGACTTGTAAAAGGGGTTATTTGTTATTGTAGTTTGGTCAGGGCGTGGCAGGGGGTGTTTGTTATTGTAGTTTGGTCAGGGCGTGGCAGGGGGTGTTTGTTATTGTAGTTTGGTGAGGGAGTGGCAGGGGGTGTTTGTTATTGTAGTTTGGTCAGGGCGTGGCAGGGGGTGTTTGTTATTGTAGTTTGGTCAGGGCGTGGCAGGGGGTGTTTGTTATTGTAGTTTGGTCAGGGAGTGGCAGGGGGTGTTTGTTATTGTAGTTTGGTCAGGGAGTGGCAGGGGGTGTTTGTTATTGTAGTTTGGTCAGGGCGTGGCAGGGGGTGTTTGTTATTGTAGTTTGGTCAGGGCGTGGCAGGGGGTGTTTGTTATTGTAGTTTGGTCAGGGAGTGGCAGGGGGTGTTTGTTATTGTAGTTTGGTCAGGGCGTGGCAGGGGGTGTTTGTTATTGTAGTTTGGTCAGGGCGTGGCAGGGGGTGTTTGTTATTGTAGTTTGGTCAGGGCGTGGCAGGGGGTGTTTGTTATTGTAGTTTGGTCAGGGCGTGGCAGGGGGTGTTTGTTATTGTAGTTTGGTCAGGGAGTGGCAGGGGGTGTTTGTTATTGTAGTTTGGTCAGGGCGTGGCAGGGGGTGTTTGTTATTGTAGTTTGGTCAGGGCGTGGCAGGGGGTGTTTGTTTAGTGTGTTTAGGTTTTTTTTGGAGAATGTTCTATGTTAATATATTTCTATGTCTGTGACTATTAAGTCTATTACTATGTTCAGGGTTTTTGGTTTGGCATTCAATTAGAAGCAGCTGTTCTTCGTTGCTTCTAATTGGAGGTCATATTTAAGTAGGGGTTTTTATCACTGTGTTTGTGGGTAGTTGTTTCCTGTTCCGTGTATAGCGTGTTGCCTTACTGTCTTCGTCGGTGTTTGTTATTTTGTTCAGTGTTCACATTTCTTCTAAATAAAAGAAGATGAGTATACACATTCCCGCTGCATTTTGGTCTAATCCATACGACGAACGTTACATGATCAGTCTATAATTTTAATGGTAGGTTTATTTGAACAGTGAGAGACAGAGTAACAACAACAAAAATCCTGAAAAATGCATGTCAAAAATGTTATAAATTGATTTGTATTTTAATGAGGGAAATAAGTATTTGACCCCTCTGCAAAACATGACTTAGTACTTGGTGGCAAAACCCTTGTTGGCAATCAGAGGTCAGACGTTTCTTGTAGTTGGCCACCAGGTTTGCGCTCTCTCTCTCTCTATCTTTCGCTGTCCACCTCTCTCCTGCTCTTACTCTCTCTCTCCACCTCTCTCTCTCTCTCTCACTCAATTCAATTTAATGGTTTTATTGGCATGGGAAACATATGTTTACATTGCCAAATCAAGTGAAGTACAAAAGCTCTCTCTCGCTCAATCTCTGGCTCTCTCTTTCCACCCCTCTCCCTCTCTCTCTCTCTCTTTCTCTCTCTCACACTCTCTCAATTCAATTTCAATTTAAGGGAATTTATTGGCATGGGAAACATATATTTACATTGCCAAAGCTAGTGGAATAGAAGTGAAACAATAAAAAATGTATAGTAGACATTACACTCACAAAAGTTACAAAAGAACAATGCATTTCAAATGTCATATTATGTCTATATTCAGTGTTAAAGTACAAAAGGGAAAATAAATAAACATAAATATGGGTTGTATTACAATGGTGTTTGTTCTACACTGGTTGCCCTTTTCTTGTGGCAACAGGTAACAAATATTGCTTCTGTGATTGGACACTGCTTTTTCACCCAATAGATATGGGCGTTTATCAAAATTGGATTTGTTTTTGGAAATTTTGTGGGTCTGTGTAATCTGAGGGAAATATGTGTCTGTAATATGGTCATACATTTGGCTGGAGTTTAGGAAGTGCAGCACAGTTTCCACCTCATTTTGTGGGCAGTGTGCACATAGCCTGTCTTCTCTTGAGAGCCAGGTCTGCCTATGGCGGACTCTCGCAATAGCAAGGCTATGCTCACTGAGTCTGTACATAGTCAAAAGTTTCCTTAATTTTGGGTCAGACTCAGTGGTCAGGTATTCTGCCGCTGTGTACTCTCTGTTTAGGGCCAAATAGCATTCTAGTTTGCACAGTTCTTTTGTAATTTGATAATTAGCGGGTATAAGCCTAATTCTGCTCTGCATGCAATATTTGGTGTTTTACATTGTACACTGAGGATATTTTTGCAGAATTCTGCATGCGGTCTCAATTTGGTGTTTGTCCTATTTTGTGAATTCTTGGTTGGTGAGCAGACCCCACACCTCCCAACCATGAAGGGCAATTGGTTCTATAACTGATTCAAGTATTTTTTGGCAGATCCTAATTGGTATGTCAAATTTATGTTCCTTCTTGGCCCTTCAGATCATTCACAGTTTTGTGGAAGTTACCTGTGGTGCTGATGTTTAGGCCAAGGTATGTATAGTTTTTTTGTGTGCTCTAGGGCAACAATGTCTAGATGTAATTTGTATTTTTGGTCCTGGCAACTGGACCTTTTTTGGAAGACCATTATTTTTGTCTTACTGAGATTTACTGTCAGGGCCCAGGTCAGACAGAATCTGTGCAGAAGATCTAGGTGCTGCTGTAGGCCCTCCTTGGTTGGGGACAGAAGCACCAGATCATCAGTAAACAGTAGACATTTGTCTTCAGATTCTAGTTGGGTGAGGCCGGGTGCTGCAGACTGTTGTAGTGCCCTTGCCAATTCATTGATATATACAGTGCATTTGGAAAGTATTCAGACCCATTCACTTTTTCCACATTTTGTTAAGTTTCAGCCTTATTCTAAAATGTATTAAATAAAACATTTTCCTCATCAATCTACACGCAATACCCCATAATGACAAAGTGAAAACAAGTTTTGTACATTTATTAACATTTTTAAATAGAAATATCACCTTTAAATCAGTATTCACACCTTTTGCTATGAGACTCAAAATCGAGCTCATGTGTTTCCATTGATCATCCTTGAGATGTTTCTACAACTTGATTGGAGTCCACCTGTAGCAAATTCAATTGATTGGGCATGATTTGGAAATGCACACACGTCTATATAAGGTCCCACAGTTGATGGTGTCACGCCCTGATCTGTTTCTCCTGTTCCTGTGATTGTCTCCACCCCCTCCAGGTGTCGCTTATTTTCCCCAGTGTATTTATCCCTGTGTTTCCTGTCTCGCTGTGCTAGTTCGTCTTGTATGTTAGTCAAGTCAACCAGCGTGTTTTTCCCGTACTCCTTTTGCTATTCTCTTTTTGATAGTCTTCCCGGTTTTGACCCCTTCCTGACTCTGGACTACTTTCCTGCCTGTCTGACCATCCTGCCTGCCCTGACCTTGATTCTGCCTGCCCTTCGGTACCTTTTGGACTATGAACTGGTTTTGACCCTTTTGCCTGTCTACGACCATTCTCTTGACTTACCCTATTGGATTAATAACTATTGTAAGACTCCAACCATCTGCCTCCTGTGTCTGCATCTGGGTCTCGCTTTGTGTCATGATAGACAGTGCATGTCAGAACAAAAACCAAGCCATGAGGTCGAAGGAATTGTCCGTAGAGCTCCGAGACAGGATTGTGTCGAGGCATAGATCTGGGGAAGGGTACCAAAAAATGTCTGCAGCATTGAAGGTCCCCAGGAACACAGTGGTCTCCATCATTCTTAAATGTAAGAAGTTTGGAACCACCAAGACTCTTCCTAGAGCTGGCCTCATGGCCAAACTGAGCAATCGGGGGAGAAGGGCCTTGGTCAGGAAGTTGACCAAGAACCCAATGGTCACTCTGACAGAGGTCCAAAGTTCCTCTGTGGAGATGGGGGAACCTTCCAGAAGGACAACTATCTCTGCAGCACCACCAATCAGGCCTTTATGGTAGAGTGGCCAGACGGAAGCCACTCCTCAGTAAAAGGCACATGACAGCCCACTTGGAGTTTGCCAAAAGGCACCTAAAGACTCTCTGACCATGAGAAACAAGATTATTCGGTGTGATGAAACCAAGATTGAACTCGTTAGCCTGAATTCCAAGTGTCACGTCTGAAGGAAACCTGGAACCATCCCTACGGTGAAGCATGGTGGTGGCAGCATCATGCTGTGGGGATGTTTTTCAGCGGCAGGGACAGGGACATTAGTCAGGATCGAGGGAAAGATGAACGGAGCAAAGTACAGAGAGATCCTTGATGAAAACCTGCTCCAGAGTGTTCAGGACCTCAGACTAGTGTGAAGGTTCACCTTCCAACTGGACAATGACCCTAAGCACACAGCCAAGACAACACAGAAGTGGCTTCGGGACAAGTCTCTGATTGTCCTTGAGTGGCCCAGTCAGAGCCCAGACTTGAATCCGATCGAACATCTCTGGAGAGACCTTACAAAAGCTGTGCAGCAACGCTCCCCATCCAACCTGACAATGCTTGAGAGGATCTGCAGAGAATAATGGGAGAAACTCCCAAAATACAGGTGTGCCGAGCTTGTAGCGTCATACCCAACAAGACTCAAGGCTGTAATCACTGCCAATGGTGCTTCAACAAAGTACTGAGTAAAGGGTCTGAATACTTACATAAACATGATATTTCATTTTTTTGTCATACATTTGCAAAAATTTCTAAGAACTTGTTTTTGCTTTGTCATTATAGGGTATTGTGTAGATTGATGAAGAAGAAAAAACAATTTAATCCATTTTAGAATAAGGCTGTAACGTAAGAAAATGTGACCCATTTCTGAAAACGAGCCATTTGAATGTTTTCTTTATTTTTTAGCAAAATGCGTTTTTTTCTTAGAAATGCCTTCTGGAACATGTGAACTTTTATGTGCCTTAATAACAAACTTGTATGCCATCTGTAAATATGAATGAAATTGTTAAATTACGAGCCTTGTTGGTTAAGCCACAGAAAAGTCAGCAACCTTCCCACTAGCCATGATTGGCTGAGATAATGAGTGGGCTGGACATGCCGAGAGAGGAGTTCGGATTGTTCTGCCATATAGTCTAGCTAGCTACATTTCCAGATATTACACGTTTCTAATTTTGACAGAAAGTGGTTTCATTTCAAGCTAAAGTGTCCTGTTAGCTAGCTAGCTGACGTTAGCTGGTTAGCTCCCTAGCTAACATTACGTGTATGAAGTTATTATTCATATCCAGAAAACCATTTGCTTTGCTAGTTAGAGGCTAATGTTAGCTAGCTAACATTGAACCTGGTTGGTTAACTCACAGTAGATTCATGCAGGGTAGTAACGACATGATTTGGTACTATGTTCATTGTTGTTTAACTAGCTAACGTTAGCTGGCTGGCTCATTAGCTAACGTTACGTGTTGTGTGATCTTACACGTTGTTTACCTAGCTAGGTTCATTGTTTACCTAGCTAGCTAGCTAAATGTCTTAAGCTAAAGTGTACAACACCCATTGGCTGGTTAGGCTGTTTTCATGTTATCCAGAGGTAATCAAATCATCAGCCAGAGCGTCAAGTGTGCGCTCTAAACGCCCCGAGAGCGAAACGAGTTGGGTCGGGCTAAAGCTTAAGAGGGTGTGAACCATGCTGAATGGGTGTAGACAAAGAAGAGTTCTTCACTAGATACCAAAACATTCAAAGGCCATTTTCTCAAAAGTAAGTTTACAAGTTTATCAACTTTCTAAGCAGAATTATTTTCCCATTGTTCCTCAAATTCAGTGTATTATATAGATTTTGTAGCTCTGAGTCTGTCCTTTCATCCAATGTAAAAAACATCATTTGAAATGTTGCTACATAAGACCAAATCCTGGTGGTAAGTCACAAAAAAAGTCCAGAGGTCTGAATACTTTCCAAATGCACTATATGTTGAAGAGGGTGGGGCTTAAGCCGCATCCCTGTCCCACACCACGGCCCTGGGAAAAGAAATGTGTGTGTTTTTTGCCCATTTTAACTGCAGACTTGTTGTTTGTGTACATAGATTTTATGTCATATGTTTTTCCCCCAACACCACTTTCAATCAATTTCTATAACAGACCCTCATGCCAAATTGAGTCAAAAGCATTTTTTAACCAACAAAGCATGAGAAGACTTTGCCTTTGTTTTGGTTTGTTTCTTTGTCAATTAGGGTGTACAGGGTGAAAAGGTTGTCTGTCTGTCGTACGTTTGGTAAAAAGCCAATTTGACATGGAGAGGGCGAGAGAGAGAGAGGGACAGAGACACTTAACGTTGGTACATTTAGAAACTACTCTTACTTATAGTACTCCTATACTTTGCACACGAACCGCCGCCCGCTTGGAGTAAGAAATCATGAATGTATTTACGTGAGATACTTTGGTTCGCCGTGTATCTCTCTCGGAACTGGGCCGCCTTGGAAAGGGGTCGGGCCTTTTCGTGGCACACTTGTAAGGCTCTGATTGTCCAAAAATGGTTCCAACAAGTCTTCTACTGTAGTTCTTCTCTGCAGTTGTCCGGTATCCGATGTCTTGTCGTGTATTCCTGAATAGAACTACAGAGTTTATTATCCTTCCATTCACTCTGGAACATAATACTTTGAATTTAGGCTAGCCAGCCGTGTCGATGGTTACCAGAGGGGTGATGAGAGTAGCGTAATACAATGGTTTGAACAGAGTAGTAGAATGGTCCCACTTAAAGTCACTTTCAAAGATACTTTACTTAGGATAGCTAATCAGCCCTACCAGTGATGGTCTGGGAGGTGAGTTTATCATCTCTACCTTGTGTTGAGATTCAGAGTTCAGACTACTTTAACCTCTCTAGGGGAGGTGGGACGAAATCTTCCCACACTATTCAACAGCCAGTGATAAATCAGAGCGGCAAATTTAAAACCACATAATGTCATAATTCAAAGTTCTCAAACATAGGACTATTTTACACCATTTTATAGATACACTTCTCCTGAATCGAACCACGTTGTCCGATTTCCAAAAGGCTTTACAGCGAAAACAAAACATTAGATTATGTTAGGAGAGTACATAGACACAAAAAACCACACAGCCATTTCCAAGCAACTAGCATGCATCACAAATACCCAAAACACAGCTAAATGCAGCACTAACCTTTGATGATCTTCATCAGATGACACTTCTAGGACATTATGTTTTACAATACATGCATGTTTTGTTCAATCATGTTCATATTTATATCAAAAAACAGCTTTTTACATTAGCATGTGATGTTCAGAACTAGCATACCCACCGAAAGCTTCCGGTGAATTTACTAAATTACTCACGATAAACGTTGACAAAATACACAACAATTATTTTAAGAATTATAGATACAGAACTCCTTTATGCAATCGCTATGTCCGATTTTAAAATAGCTTTTCGGCGAAAGCACATTTTGCAATATTCTGAGTACATAGCTCGGCCATCACGGCTAGCTATTTTGACACCAACCAAGTTTGGGACAACCTAAACTCAGAATTACTATTAGAAAAATTGGATTACCTTTGCTGTTCTTCATCAGAATGCACTCCCAGGACTTCTACTTCAACAACAAATGTTGTTTTGGTTCCAAATAGTCCATAGTTATATCCAAATACCGCCGTTTTGTTCGTGCGTTCAGGTCACTATCCAAAGGGTAACGCACGAGCGCATTTCGTGACAAAAAATTTCAAAGTATTCCATTACCGTACATAGAAGCATGTCAAACGCTGTTTAAAATCAATTTTTATGCTACTTTTCTCGTAAAATAGTGATAATATTCCAACCAGGCAACGTTGTATTCATTCAGAGAGAGAAAGAAAAACATGGAGAAGTCTCGTGAACGCGCATCACAGTCTCACTGTCCCCAGGCTGACCACTTACAAACAGAGCTGTTGTTCTTTGCCCAGAGACAGCAGACACCCCATTCCACTTTCTGACGGCTTTAGAGAGCCAATGAAAGCCTTAGAAAGTGTCACGTTACAGCACAGATGCTGTATTTTCGAAAGAGATGCAACAGAAGGACAACAAATTGTCAGACAGGGCACTTCCTGTAAGGAATCTTCTCAGGTTTTGGCCTGCCATATGTGTTCTGTTGTACTCACAGACACCATTCAAACAGTTTTAGAAACTTTATAAAGTTTTCTATCAAAATCTACTAATTATATGCATATTCTAGTTTCCAGGCAGGAGTAGTAACCAGATTAAATCGGGTACGTTTTTTATCTGGCCGTGCAAATACTGCCCCCTATCCCCAACAAGTTAAATTACGATAGATAAATGTCTGGTTCTTTTTTTCCTGACACAGTAGATTCATGTACTTTGACGTGAAGCGGTCAAATTATCGCTCCATTTTCATTTTTTACCTTTAACTCCATGAAAATGGCCTTAACTCAAAAAGCGTTGAGGCCTCATCTCCATCTTGTTCGGGGCGAACTGCCCATTATGCCAAACCAATGCTCACCAAGTTTCGTCTTCGAAGTCTTTTCCGTTTAGTAGAAAAGGCCACGTCGTGATTGGTGATGTTTGTTACATTTGCAATATGATTCCATTCGCCCTCTTGTGGTATAATCTGGGACAGGTGAAAAATGACAAATATTTGAAAATTGTATAAAACGGAAACCGAATGTCCGAGAGACTCCGTTCGATGACTTCCCGGAAGATCCGGCCCCGGTGCACGGCCCGACGTGCAAACGTTCGCGGACGTCTAGTAAGGGACCGTACATTTGCAATATGGACTTTCTCATCAACCATACAGCAAATGCCAAAATGTTCCCTTCATGTATGGTAGGCCACCAGTACCTCCCGCTCAAACAGCGCACTGTCCGACCGATCCCAGGATGACCAGAGGAGGGTGACGTGTGGGCCCAATAGATCAACCGATCACGAACAGCAGACGGGACATACAGACGCCCAGCGGGACACTGGACGGGAGCGGGCTCTGCACGTAACGCCTGCTCAATGTCCGCGTCCAGTTCCCACACTACCGGCGCCACCAGGCAGGAGGCGGGGAGTATGGGAGTGGGATCCATGGGCCGCTCCTCTGTGTCATACAGCCGGGACAATGTGTCTGCCTTCACGTTCTGGGAGCCTGGTCTGTAGGAAAGGGTAAACACAAAACGGGTGAAAAACATGGCCCACCTTGCCTGGCGAGGGTTCAATCTCCTCGCTGCCCGGATGTACTCCAGATTGCAGTGGTCAGTCCAGATGAGGAAAGGGTATTTAGAACCCTCAAGCCAATGTCTCCACGCCTTCAAAGCCTTGACGACAGCCAATAGCTCCCGGTCCCCCACATCATAGTTTCGCTCCACCGGGCTGAGCTTCTTCGAGAAGAAGGCACAGGGGCCAGCCTCGGACGCGTCCACCTCCACTATGAACGCCAAAGAGGGATCCAGATGGGCCAGCACGGGAGCCGAGGTAAACAGAGCCCTCAGGTGACTAAAAGCCCTGTCCGCCTCAGCCGACCACTGCAAACGCACCGGGCCCCCGTTCAGCAGTGAGGTAATGGGAGCCACTACCTGACCAAAACCCCAGATAAACCTCTGGTAGTAGTTGGCAAACCCTAAAAACCGCTGCACCTCCTTTACCGTGGTGGGGGTTGGCCAATTACGCACGGCTGAAATGCGGTCACTCTCCATCTCCACCCCTGAGGTGGAAATGCGGTACCCTAGGAAGGAGACGGACTGTTGGAAGAACAGGCACTTCTCAGTCTTGACGTACAGGTCATGCTCTAACAGGCGACCAAGCACCCTGCGCACCAGGGACACATGCTCGGCACGTGTAGCGGAGTATATCAGAATGTCATCAATATACACCACTACACCCTGCACGGTCCCTGAAAATCCCGTCTACAAAGGCCTGGAAGACTGATGGCGCATTCATCAACCCGTACGGCATGACAAGGTACTCATAGTGCCCTGAGGTGGTACTGAAAGCCGTCTTCCACTCGTCTCCCTCCCAGATATGCACCAGGTTGTAAGCGCTCCTGAGATCTAGTTTGGTGAAGAAGCGCACCCCGTGCATTGACTCAATCGCTGTAGCTATGAGCGGTAGCGGGTAACTATACCTCAAGGTGATCTGGTTTAGACCCCGATAGTCAATACACGGGTGCAGACCTCTCTCCTTCTTCTTCACAAAAAATAAACTCGATGAGGCGGGTGAAGTGGATAACCGAATGTACCCCTGATGCAGGGATTCGGAGACATATGTTTCCATAGCCTCCGTCTCCGCCTGTGAGAGGGATACACGTGACTCCTGGGAAGTGCAGCGTCTACCAGGAGATTTATCGCGCAATCGCCCCATCGATGGGGTGGTAATTGAGTCGCCTTCTTTTTGGAGAAGGCGAGAGCCAAATTGGCATATTCAGGGGGAATGCGCACGGTGGAGATCTGGTCTGGACTCTCCACCGTAGTAGCACCAATGGAAAACCCTAAACACCTCCCCGAGCACTCTCGCGACCACCCCGTGAGAGCCCTCTGTGGCCAGGAGACAGTAGGGTCATGACAAGCTAACCAGGGTAGGCCTAGCACCACGGAAAACGCAGGAGAGTCAATAAGGAAGATACTAATTCTCTCCTTGTGACCCCCCAGTGTCACCATGCCCAGAGGAGCGGTGGCCTCCCTGATCAACCCTGACCCTAATGGTCGACTATCTAAGGCGTGAACGGGGAAGGGCACAGCAACGGGAACAATGGGGATCCCTAAACTATGGGCGAACGATCTATCTCTTAATTTCCCAGCCGCGCCTGAATCGACAAGCGCCTTATGCTGGGAATGCGTGGAAAACTCAGGAAAAGTGACATACACAAACATATGTGCGACAGAGGGCTCTGGGTGAGAATGGTGCCGCTCACCTGGGGCGACGCCAGAGCGCCCTGCCTGCTGCCTCGATACCCAGAGGAACCAACCCAACCGGCAGTGTGACCTCTGCGGCCACAGATGGTGCACGAGCTGGAACCCCCTCCGGTCTCTCTGCGCACCGCCCCTCCCAACTCCATTAGTATCGGAGAGGGAGTGCGGGGGGATGGAAACAACAGACCCCGATCTGAATGTCCGCGGGCAGCCAGCAGGTTATCCAGACGGATGGACAGGTCCACCAGCTGGTCGAACATGAGGGTGGTGTCTCTGCAGGTCAACTCCCGACGGACGTCCTCACGCAGACTGCAGCGATAATGGTCATCCGCATACATAGACACACTGGCTTTACTCAAATAGAACACAAATACTGGCTTTACTTAAAGAACACCCTCTGTGTTCTGTTAGACAGGTAACTATTTTTCCACAATATAGCAGGTGGTGTAAAGCCATAACACATAAGTTTTTCCAGCAGCAGACTATGATCGATAATGTCAAAAGCCGCACTGAAGTCTAACAAAACAGCCCCCACAATCTTTTTTCAAAATTACAATGCTTGTCTTCATAATTTGGTCAGATTTACTTGGATGTGTAGTGTCAGCGTTTGTTGCTGGCATGTCATGCCTAAGTTTGCTAACCTTGCCAATTAAAAAATTATTAAAGTAGTTGGCAATTTCAGTTGGTTTCGTGATAAATGAGCCATCTGATTCAATGATGGAGCTGAGTTTGCCTTTTTCCCCAAAATGTCATTTAAGATGCTCCAAAGATTTTTACTATCATTCTTTATGTTATTTATCTTTGTTTCATAGTGTAGTTTCTTCTTCTTTTATTCAGTTTAGTCACATGATTTCTCAATTTGCAATACGTTTGCCAATCAGTTGTGCAGCCAGACATATTTTCCATTCCTTTTGCCTCATCCCTCTCAACCATACCATTTTTCAATTCCTCATCAATCCACAGGGATTTAACAGTTTTTACAGTCATTTTCTTAATGGGTGCGTGCTTATTAGTAATTGGAATAAGCAATTTCATAAATGTGTCAAGTGCAGTGTCTGTTTGCTCCTCATTACACACCACGGACAACATAGCAATCACTACAAAGTTATTGTATGACCTCTTATACACTATATTAGGCCCAGCCTTTGGAACTTTGGTTTTCCAAGATATGGCTACTATATTGTGATCACTACATCCAATGGATCTGGATACTGCTTCCAAGAAAATTTCTGCAGCATTAGATAAGATGTCATCAATACATGTTGATTATTTCATTCCTGTGCTGTTTGTAACTTCCCTGGTAGGTTGACTGATAACTTGAAGCATTTTCTTGAGTGGGCAGCTTAATGAAATCCAGTCAATATTGAAATCACTCAGAAAATATACCTCTCTGTTGATATCACATACATAATCAAGCATTTCACACGTTATTCAGATACTGGCTGTTAGCACTTGGTGGTCTATAGCAGGAGGAGACTGCGTGAATCAGACCTTCATGGTCGAATTGCTATAAAGAAATCACTCCTGAAGGACACCAATAAGAAGAAGAGACTTGCTTGGGCCAAGAAACACGAGCAATGGACATTAGACCAGTGGAAATCTGTCCTTTAGTCTCATGAGTCCAAATTTGAAATTTTTGGTAAAAACCGCCATGTCTTTGTGAGACACAGAATAGGTGAACGGATGATCTCTGCATGTGTGATTCCCACTGTGAAGTGTGGGGGTGCTTTGCTGGTGACACTATCTGTGATTTATTTAGAATTCAAGGCACACTTAACCAGCATGGCTACCACAGCATTCTGCAGCAATACGCCATCCCATCTGGTTTGCGCTTAGTGGGACTATCATTAGTTTTTCAACAGGACAATGACTCAACGCACCTCCAGTGCTGTGTAAGGGCTATTTGACCAAGAAGGAGATTGATGGAGTGCTGTATCAGATGACCTGGCATCCACAATCACCCAACCTCAACCCAATTCTGATGGTTTAGGATGAGTTGGACCACAGAGGGAAGGAAAAGCATCCAACAAGTGCTCAGCATATGTGGGAACTGCCTTTCAAGGCTGTTGGAAAAGCATTCCAGGTGAAGCTGGTTGAGCGAATGCCAAGAGTGTGCAAAGCTGTCATCAATACAAAGGGTGGCTACTTTAAAGAATCTCAAATATAAAACATATTTTGATTTGTTTAGCCTCTCTAGGGGATGTGGGATGCTACCGTCCCACCTGGCCAACATCCAGTGAAATTGCAGAGCACCAAATTCAAAAACAGAAATACTCATAAAAATGTATGAAACATACAAGTGTTATACATCGGTTTAAAGATGAACTTCTTGTTAATCCAACCACGGTGTCAGATTCCAAAAAGACTTTACGGCGAAAGCAAACCATGCGATTATCTAAGAACTGCGCCCAGCAAACAAATCATTACAAACAGTAACCAGCCAAGTAGACGAGTAAAAAAAGTAGCGGTAAAATTAATCACTTACCTTTGATGATCTTCATATGGTTACACTCACAAGTCTCCCAGTTAACCAATAAATGTTTGTTTTGTTCGATCAAGTCCCTCTTTATATCCAAAAACCTCTGTTTTGTTCAGTAATCCACTGTCTGAAACAACATCCGGTGAAATTGCAGAGCGTGAAACTCAACAAAACAGAAATTCTCATAATAAACATACATAAAAGATACAAATGTTATACACCAGCTTAAAGATAAACTTCTTGTTAATCCAACCGCTGTGTCAGATTTCAAAAAGGCTTTACCACGAAAGCAAACCATGCGATTATCTGAGAACAGCGCCCAGCAGACAAATCATTACAAACAGTTAGCAACCAAGAAGAGGAGTAACAAAAGTCAGAAATGGTGATAAAATGTATCACTTACCTTTGATGATCTTCATATGGTAGCACTCCCAAGACTCCATGTTACCCAGTAAATGTTTGTTTTGTTCGATAACGTCCCTATTTATATCCAAAAACCTCAGTTTTGTTTGTGCGTTTTGTTCAGTAATCCATTGGAACAAAGCGTGGTCACAGCATGCAGATAAATAATCAAAAAAGTACCATAAAAGTTCGTAGAAACATGTCAAACGATGTTTATAATCAATCTTCAGGTTGTTTTTGTCATAAATAATCGATCATATTTCAACCGGACAATATCTTCGTCAATAGAAAAGGAGAAACAAGAAAGGCGCACTCCCGGTCACGCGCTGGACTCATGTCTGGAAATTTCCACTGTCCACTCATTGAAAGTGGTGTTCCTCCCTCAGAGTAAAAGCCTGAAACAATGCCTAAAAACTGGCCACATATAGTGGAAGCCATAGAGATCGTGAACTGCGTCATAAGTCTTTCTATGTTGGATAGGCTTTCAATGGAAAAACAGGCATTTCAAAATAAAGGCACTTCTTGGATGGATTATCCTCAGGTTTTCACCTGCCATATCAGTTCTGTTATACGCATAGACATTATTTTAACAGTTTTGGAAACTGTAGAGTGTTTTCTATCCAAATCTACCATATGCATATCCTAGCTTCTGGACCTGAGTAGCAGGCAGTTTATTTTGGGCAAGCTTTTCATCCAAAATTCCGAATGCTGCCCCCTACCTTAGTGAGGTTAACACTTTTTTGGTTACTACATGATTCCATATGTGTTATTTCATAGTTTTGATGTCTTCACTATTATTCTACAATGTAGAAAATAGTCAAATGAGTAGGTGTGTCCCAACTTTTGACTTGTACTGTATGTTAACGTGGGCTATTTGTAGCACTTTTCTTCTGGGATGCTTACTTGTTTTTATTCCTTTACTGGGAAATTTAGCAGAAGTAGAAATGCTCATGTTATTTATGTTAGAGCAGGGTGAGCTGCACACAATGAACTTCCTCCTAGGGCACACCGGCTCAGTGCTAACAGTATAAATCTGTTTCATAGGCACATGATTACTGTATACAATAGCTGTAGGATCAGCATAGGCATTCAGTGCAGTTAGAGGGACATAAATTAGTTTACTTACATTGTGTCTACCAATGCCCCTGGTATATTGTACATTTGCTGTAGCATTATGACAACTCTGCATCACAATGGTAGGGATTAGCTGAGCTGGGCTTGGGTCATTGATAAGTCATTGTTTCAACGGAGCCTTATAATGCTGTGAAAAGATCCAGGAACCCAAATGATTTGGGTGGATCCCATCCTCCTTATAAAACGGGTATTGTTTCCAAAAGTTATCGAAATTGTCAACAAAAGTTACACCCATTGAGCTGCAATAATCACGTAGCCAGTTGTGAAGAGAAAGAATTCTGCTAAAGCGTTCAATGCCACAATTCAGAGAGGGCACAGGGCCAGATATGATGGTTCTTTTGTTAGCGTCTAGCAGTCAATCAGCTCTTTAAAATCCAGTTTCAACTGTTCAGAGCTGCCCTTCATAATGTCAATAAAATCCTCATGGACTACGATAGAATCCATTTCCATTTCCTGATGTAGTACATTCGGGAGCAGCTTAGTAATATAATTTACTCGAGCTCTGGGATAGGACATTGTTTTTGCACCAGGAACGGTCAAATTTCTTACCATGGAGCTGCCCTAAATAATGTCTGGTGAGAAGGATTCGGAGAACCCTTTATGGACGGGCGAGAGGCAAGATAACTTGAGCCTGTTGCTATCGGCACCTATTGCAGGCCTCCAACAGATGAAGAAGCCCCGCTCAATCCAGAGCAGAGACAGAAGGTTGCCGACGTCGACTTCAAAATCGTAGTAGCATGCACTGCAGCCGCAGACACAGGCACCCCCAGCGACGAATGTATAAGAAGATCAGGCTCCAGGACGGCGAAACTATTCGTTATTTGTATCCGCTACAGGCCTCTCGTTGGAAGTGTAGACTGCTTTATGGGAGGCCACTGTCTTTGGCTTCCACGGCTCGTGACATGACTTGCTGTGCTCCTTTGACTCCGCTATCAGATTAGGGAGCTTCTGGCAACACAGGCCAGTCGGATAACGACAAACGACAAGGTGGAGATGCATCCAACAAGCGCGAACGCCGTCTAGCCACCGGCATAGAAAATGTAAACATTCCACTCTGCGTTTTTCCCAGTTTCTTACATAGGCTGGCAAACTTCGTGATCAAGGAAGCCACCTCAAGCCTATAATATTCGCATTGGAATATTGCCGCATTGGAACTCCGAGTTATCCGGTTTGTCCCAAAACAAAGCGAATTAGATACAGCTCCTACAGCGTTGGAACCATTCATTTATTTCTCCAGACACCACAGGCCTTTTTGGGTTGGAGGGTTTGTATTTTGTCCTGTTGTTCATTCAATGTAATTGGAGAATCCAGTGTGTTCTGGTAGACTTTAATAGTTGATTCTAAAATTTGTATTTGATCATGTATATGTTTTTGCTGTTTGTACTTTGTTTTCGGGCCCAAAATATTTGAGAACTGGTTAATCCATCTATCCATTTTGGATAGATAACTCTTCATGTTGTTGTTTGTTTAGTGTTTTCCAATTTTCCCAGAAGCTGCTAGAGTCTATGGATTCTTCAATTACAGCTGATTTCTGACATGTTCGTTCTTTTTCCGTAGTGTATTTCTGTATTGTTTTAGTGATTCACCATAGCGAAGGCGTAGACTCAGGTTTTCTGGGTCTCTATGTTTTTGGTTCGATAAGTTTCTCAATTTCTTCATAAAACCATTTGTCATTGTTGTTAATTTTCTTCAGTTTTCTGATAGACATTTTTTGAGGTCAGAAGACTTGCCTACCAGTTTGCTGTGGCACACCAGCTGAAGTTCGTGTCAACATGGGCAGAAAAAGAAAAGGCCAGCTTGGAGTGGTTTACAGGCTTCTTAAAGCGGCACCCAATGCTGTCGCTGAGAAAGCCAGAGGCAACTAGCCTTGCCAGGGAAGTAGCTTCAACAGAGAAAATGTAAATGCTTTCTTCGACAATGTAGCAGAAGTGCTACAGAGATATCAGTTTGGACCAGGAGACCTATGGTATGTCGATGAACCTGGGGTGACCACTGTACATAAACATGACAAAGTGGTAGGCAGACGTGGATTCAAACAAGTAGGGTCACTGACCTCTGCTGAAAGGGGAACGCTCGTCACACTGGCCTGTGCTGTCTCAGCCACAGGGAATAGTATACCTCCATATTTTATATTCCCCGTGTCAACTTCCGCAATCATTTCCTGATCAATGGGCCACCTGGCAGCAAAGGAGGGGAAAATCCCTCTGGGTGGATGAAAGATGTGCACTTTGTTGACTTCCTGAAACATTTCGTTGAGCATATGAACTTCTCAAAGGAGAAGCCCTGTTTACTCCTTTTGGACAAAACAAGTCTAATCTGTCCATTGATGGACTCAATTATTCCAAAGAAAATGGCATAATTATGCTGTCATTCCCACCCCATTGCTCTCATCGGCTTCAATCCTTAGACAGGTCTGTCTACGGGCCGCTAAAGAAGCACATCAATACCGCGTGTGATGCCTGGATGAGGAACAATCCTGGGAAGACGATGTCAATTTATGACATTCCTGGGATTGTGGCAATTGCCTATTCTTTGGCTGCAACCCCCTTGAACATTCAGGCTGGCTTTAGGGTGGCTGGGGTACTACCTTACAACAGGGATGCATTTCTGGAAACCAAGTTTGCGTCATCCTACGTTACAGATCGCCCCATTCAGAACCCAGCACCAACCTGCCAGGCCCCAGCACTATTCCAGCTCTGCCAGGCCCCAGCACCAACCTGCCATGCCCCAGCACCATTTCAGCCCTGCCAGGCCACCAGCACTAACCTGCCAGGTCCCAGCACCATTCCAGCTCTGCCAGGCCCCAGCACCAACCTGCCATGCCCCAGCACCATTTCAGCCCTGCCAGGCCACCAGCACCAACCTGCCAGGCCCCAGCACCATTCCAGCCCTGCCAGGCCCCAACACCAACCTGCCATGTCCCAGCACCATTTCAGCCCTGCCAGGACCCAGCACCATTCCAGCCCTGCCTAGCACAAGCTCAGACACAGACCTGGCCAGTTCTTATGCTAGCACCAGCTCACCCTTGCCCAGCAATGCCATTGCTGACAGTGGACTACCAACTCCAGAGGACATCCGGCCATATCCAAAAGCTGGCCCCCGAAAACCAGCTTGCAAAGGAAGAAAACGGCGCAAAATCGCAATTCTAACTGACACACCAGTGAAGCAGGCACTAGAAATTGAAAATAATAAGGCACAGTCTAGCAAAATGCTATTTCCGAAGAAAGGGAAGCAAGGGGGGAGTCAAAATCTGGATTAACAAAGAACAAGAAGCCAGCTAAAAAAAAAAAAATCGTAGAAGAGTCATCATCAGATGAAAGAGGAGTGCTTCTGCCTCATCTGTGTGGAACCATTTTTAAACAGCCTTCCAAAGGAGACTTGGGTGAAGTATGTGAGATGCAACAAATGGGCCCATGATGCTTGCACCTCAGGCCAGACAATTTATGTGTGCCAGAACTGTAACTCTGAAGATGAGTCTGATTAGTCAGATACGGATGTGCGTCGTATAGGCTTTTACAAAACGGTGCATTAGTGTGTTTAAACACCACGTCTGTTTTGTTAAGACTTTAAACATTTAAGAAAGTTATCTGCAGCATTACATTCTGATTCCAACAATTACCGTGGATCTATGTGCATGCCAGAGAACGTTCGATTTTAAGTTCAAAGTAAAGAGGTCATGCTTGCTACTTAATTAATGTGTGCTCTGCCAGCATTATTGTTTTGATTGAAAGGCATGATTTGCCAGATTCTCTAGGCATGATTTTTTTTATTTTGAGGTCTTTAATGAAGTTGAATTTGGTTTTGAATTTGAAGTTAAAATCAATATTCACAATTAATTCATTAGTGTTCTTATTTGTTGATAATCCAATGTGACAATTTACCCGAAGTAGTTTGACAATTTACCCGCTGATGGGGCAAATTGTCACAAGTGCTCACTCTCTATTTCACGGTCTACAACTCCGTACTGAAATAAGATATGAAGATGTAATGAATACAAAATATGTGCCTTTCATTTGGTATGACATTTATACCATTGTGATGTATTGTGCCCAGTAAATGTTAGACAGAGTGTAAAGGGTGACAACATACCTCGCTGTCCCCTACTCACTATTATGTTTATAGATTCATTCCAGTTAATCATTTGGGACTGAAAACGTATAGGCAGCCTAGCCAGCCTAAGTTTTAATATAAACCACATTTGATCACATTCCCATTTTCTCCTGACACACAAATGGACTATGAATACATAACGTTACCAATTTGTTAATGCTGACCAGATGGACAGGGCGCATAGGCTACATGCAGCTGCTATTATCAGTCTACAGTTGATCAGACTGAAAAATAGTCTTGTTCTCATCCCATGCAGAATGTCAGATCTCTGTTAAGGTGTAGCCTAGGCTGCTGCAACATTTATGGAATGAGTTTTTGCTTGGGTCTGTCTGGAGTGATAGTGTTATTATCTATGCTAAATAAATACCTACTTGAGTGCGCATGAAAAAATGTGCTGCATCAGCCTCTCTTTAACCTAACTTTTAATGGATGATGCGATGGAAGCTATCAAATCATTCTGATTTGATTTTGACATCCCAGAAAATAGTCGAAGTTCCATATGTTCAGCAAGTAAAGCACCGTAACGTGCGATTACCACTGCAAGCACCTTGTAGTTGCACTTGTTAGCAGAACTTTAGAGAACATCCCTGTTTCTTCTTACTTTCTCTTTGTGTTGCGCAGTTTGAATACACAGACCTTCGTCATGATCGATGCAGCTTTTTCCCAGAAGCTTGAATCTGATGTGGGCATTTATATGCTCCCTGCTTTTGTTTTGCTGTTTAGCTGAACGATTGATGTTCTTTATTTCACTGTACCCCCCCTTCCGCCCAAGGCTCAGATTTTGCAAAAAGCAGGCAAGGCCAGCAATACGGGCGGCTTGATGAAATGCTCCCTGTTAACCAGCTGTACTTTTTATACCAATTGGAATTGAACGCCCTCACCTTTTCATCCTTCTTCATGAAACTGATCAGGCAGAGGTCGACCCTCGGTTTTAATTTGCATCTGTTCTGCGTACCCCAGAGAATGAAAGGGGTTCTTCAATAAAAATGAAACAACATTTTCAGTAGCATTGGCGGCGAAAACTGCACACTCGAGCTGTTAGGTAGCTAGCTAGCTAATGCTACTGAGGATAGCAAATTGAAATAAATTGCACTAATTGGACACAAAAATAAAGTTCTAAAACCAAGAAAACAATGTATAGTCTACCTCCTCCGTCACCTCTAATTTGAAGAAACTAATTTGAATTGAATAATATCCCAAAAATACTCAACTATCACTTTTCAATCTCTATCCAATATTGTCACCAACTCACCAAGCTTCTCAACACATCGAACCCCCCCCCCCATAATGCTCTGCGGCATAAACTCAATACAACACACTAGGTTCATTCTCTGATTCTAATCCTATGATTGGATGGACAACATGTCAGTTCATACTGCAAAAGCTTTGATTGGTTGGAGGTCATCATTATCATGTAGATCTATGGAAGGGGGTGAGGCCTACAAGCCTCCCAGGTTTCGTATTGAAGTCAATGTACCCAGAGGAGGACGGAAGCTAGCTGTCCTCCGGCTACACCATGGCTCTATCCCAGAGAGTGCTGTTGAAGTTACTATAGACCTTCATTTCAAAACAGTGTGTTTTAATCAATTATTTGGTGACATATGAATATATTTAGTATAGTTTTATCTAAAAAGGATACATTTTTAGTGTTTCACAATATTTATTTTCATGAAATTTCACTGAGGAGCCTCCACTGCTCATAATTGGGTATTGCTCTGTTCAAGTAGACTTTTTGATTTTGCTGTGATCTGATAGGGGTGTCAGTGAGCTGACTGTGAACACTCTGAGAGACGTTGGGTTGAGGTCAGTGATAAAGTAGTCTACAGTAGACTACCAAGAGATGAGCTGTAGGTGTACCAAGAGTAGGAGTCCCCTCGAAGCCTACCATTGACTATGTACATACCCAGCGTGTGACAGAGCTGCAGGAGTTGTGACCCGTTTTTGTTGGTATATTGTCATAGTAGTGCCTAGGGGGGCATATGGGGGAGGGAATGCTGTCACCTCCAAGTAGGTCTTTGTCCCCCTGTGTGTTGGGGGTGTCAGGTTTTTGTCCAGTTCTGGCATTTAGGTCGCCACAGACTAGTACATGTCCCTGTGCCTGGATATGATTGATTTCCCCCTCCAGGATGGAGAAGCTGTCTTCATTAAAGTATGGGGATTCTAGTGGGGGGATATAAGTAGCACACAGGAGGACATTTTGATTTGTTGAGATAATTTCCTTCCTTTTGTAAAATGCTCCTGTTTTGATTAATTTAATAGAGTGAGTTAGGTCTGCTCTATACCAAATTAGCATACCCCCTGAGTCCCTTCCCTGTTTCACACCTGGTAATTTGGTGGGTGGGACTACCAGCTCTCTGTAACTTAGAGGGCAACCAGTGGGACCATCTCCTCTATACCTCTCTCTCTCTCCCCCCACCTTTCAATTCAATTCAAAGGGCTTTATTGGCATGGGAAACATGTTTACATTGCCAAAGCAAGTGAAATGGATAAACAAAAGTGAAATAAACAAAAAGTGAACAGTAAATATTACCATCACACAAAAAAATACATTTCAAAGACATTACTGTGTTGTAGCGATGTGCAAATAGTTAAAGTACTAAAGGGAAAATTAATAAGATGCTAATCTCTCTAGTTACCTAATCATATTCACTGATAGGGGAACTGGAAGTTTGAGTAGTTTGGCTCTGCCTCTTCCTATGTTTTACTGAAGGAACCAATCAACTGTCACTTTCAGGAAGTTTTCTTCACAGCATTGTCAACATAGAAAATCACATGAAGAAAATTACATTTATTTGATGTGTTTAGAATGTTTATGTTTTTTTATCTATTTTTTCTTTCTGGGTTCAGTTTCTTAAAGATATTTTGCTTCTGGCGCTGATCTTTGTGTCTGTCTCATATTGCACTACTGACCTGAAAAGGATGGTGTCCAGCATGGGTTTTAGTTACTGGCTCACCTTCTCACCCTGTCAAAGTATTGATAGGGGGAAGTATCACGTGCCACAAAGGTTGCCCTAGGTAACAGATGAAGTGACAACAGCGCCATATGTATTATTGAGAGAGAGATTACTCTGGATGAGTGTGGTCATGTGCGTGTGCGTGTGTAGGTGGGTTATGTTAAACTGTTAGCAGTAATGTACAAGGTCATGTTGAACTTGTCTGTGTTTAATCCTGTGTGTGTAGGTGTGATGGGGAACTCGTATGCAGGCCAGTTGAGGACCACGCGTTTTGAGGAGGTGCTTCATAACTCCATCGAGGCTTCTCTCCGCTCCAACACTGTGGTGCCACGGCCTGTCTTCTCACAGCTCTACCTGGAGGCAAAGCAGCCAACCCTGCACAACGGTGTGTGTGTAGGTGTGTGTATGTGTGTGTGTGTGTGTGTGTGCTGCATGTGTGTGTGTATATGTGCACCACAGGAGGTTGTTGGCACCATAATTGGCGAGGACGAGCTTGTGGTAATGACTGGAGCAGAATAGGTGGAATGGTATCAAATACATCAAACACATGGTTTGATGCCATTCCATTTGCTCTGTTCCAGCAATTATTAGCAGCCTCCCCTGGTGTGCGCACTTGTGTGTGAGTGTGTGTGTGTGTGAGTGTGTTATAACACTCTGTAATGAGCATGTGTGTGTCAGTAGGCCAGGTAGAGAATGAGGAGGAGGAAGATGGCTCAGAGTCCAACAGCCCTCCCATCCCGTACAAGATGAAGCCCCCGCCAGAGGGATGCTGCACCACGGACGGTACGAATACACGGTTCCCTCAGCTCTACCCCCTCACTGTCTTACGCTACCTGGTGTCACGGCTGTCGAAAGGAGCGGACCAAAGTGCAGCGTGGTTGTACTTCCATATTTTATTAAATCCGTGAAACTTTGCAATACACAAATAACTGAAAATGACAAACAACAAACACTACTCAAAATATAATCACCCACAAAACCCAGGAAGAAAACCCCTACTTAAATATGATCTCCAATCAGAGGTAACGAGGACCAGCTGCCTCCAATTGGAGATCAACCCAAAAAAACTACATAGAAATAGAAAAACTAGAATTTAAACATAGAAAAAGAAAACATAGAAAACCACAATACACCCCCTGTCACGCCCTGACCTACTCTACCATAGAAAATCACATCTTACTACGGTCAGGATGTGACAGTACCCCCCCCCAAAGGTGCATACTCCGAATGCACCTAAAACAAACGAAACCACAAAACAAAAGGGAGGGTGACAATTGTCTATGGCGGCTCAAATGCAGTCCACATAACCTTAACCTCCAGCAGAGGAGGCGGCTCCAGTTTGGGGCGTACTCCCCGCTCCACCCGCTGATCCTTCTGCTTTATTACCACCTGACCGTGGATCGTCGTCGAAAGAACCGAACTGTAGATCATTGCTGGAGGCTCTGGGCTGCAGGCCGCCGCTGGAGGTTTTGTACTAGGGAGTGTCGCTGGAGGCTCCGGACTAGGGAGCGTCGCTGGAGGCTCCGGACTGGGCAGCGTCACTGGAGGCTCCGGACTAGGGATGCGCACTGGAGGTCTGATGCGTGGGACTGGCATAGGTGGCGCCAGACTGGTAACACGCACCTCAGGTCGAGTGCGTCGAGGAGGCACAGGACGTACTGGGCTGTGGAAGCGCACTGGAGGGAGAGTGCGAGGAGCAGGCACAGGACGTACTGGGCTGTGGAGGCGCACCGGAGGTCTGATGCGTGGGACCGGTACAGGTGGCACCGGGCTGATGACACGCACCTCAGGGCGAGTGCGGAGAGGCGGCACAGGACGTACTGGGCTGTGGAAGCGCACTGGAGGGAGAGTGCTAGGAGCAGGCACAGGACGTACTGGGCTGTGAAGGTGCACCGGAGGTCTGATGCGTGGGACCGGTACATGTGGCACCGGGCTGATGACACGCACCTCAGGGCGAGTGTGGAGAGGCTGCACAGGGTATACTGGGCCGTGGAGGCACACTGGAGGTCTGGAGCTTAAGGCTGGCGCAACCCGTCTTTGCTGGATCCTCAACCCAGCTTGACAACTGCAAGACGCGGGCACAGATCGCACCGGCCTGTGAGTGCGCCCTAACGACACAGTGCGCATCACCGCATAACACGGTGCTTGCCCGTCACTCGCTCCCCATGGTAAGCACGGGGAGTTGGCTCAGGTCTCCACCCTGACTCTGCCAAACTTACATTTACATTACATTTAAGTCATTTAGCAGATGCTCTTATCCAGAGCAACTTACAAATTGGTGCATTCACCTTAAGATATCCAGTGGAACAACCACTTTACAATAGTGCATCTAAATCTTTTTGGGGGGGGGGGGGGTTAGAAGGATTACTTTATCCTATCCCAGGTATTCCTTAAAGAGGTGGGGTTTCAGGTGTCTCCGGAAGGTGGTGATTGACTCCGCTGTCCTGGCGTCGTGAGGGAGCTTGTTCCACCATTGGGGTGCCAGAGCAGTGAACAGTTTTGACTGGGCTGAGCGGGAACTGTGCTTCCTCAGAGGTAGGGAGGCGAGCAGGCCAGAGGTGGATGAACGCAGTGCCCTTGTTTGGGTGTAGGGCCTGATCAGAGCCTGAAGGTACGGAGGTGCCGTTCCCCTCACAGCTCCGTAGGCAAGCACCATGGACTTGTAGCGGATGCGAGCTTCAACTGGAAGCCAGTGGAGAGAGCGGAGGAGCGGGGTGACGTGAGAGAACTTGGGAAGGTTGAACACCAGACGGGCTGCGGCGTTCTGGATGAGTTGTAGGGGTTTAATGGCACAGGCAGGGAGCCCAGCCAACAGCGAGTTGCAGTAATCCAGACGGGAGATGACAAGCGCCTGGACTAGGACCTGCGCCGCTTCCTGTGTGAGGCAGGGTTGTACTCTGCGAATGTTGTAGAGCATGAACCTACAGGATCGGGTCACCGCCTTGATGTTATTGGAGAACGACAGGGTGTTGTCCAGGGTCACGCCAAGGTTCTTAGCACTCTGGGAGGAGGACACAAGGGAGTTGTCAACCGTGATGGTGAGATCATGGAACGGGCAGTCCTTCCCCGGGAGGAGGAGCAGCTCCGTCTTGCCGAGGTTCAGCTTGAGGTGGTGAGCCGTCATCCACACTGATATGTCTGCCAGACATGCAGAGATGCGATTTGCCACCTGGTTATCAGAAGGGGGAAAGGAGAAGATTAATTGTGTGTCGTCTGCGTAGCAATGATAGGAGAGACCAGGTGAGGATATGACCGAGCCAAGTGACTTGGTGTATAGTGAGAATAGGAGAGGGCCTAGAACAGAGCCCTGGGGGACACCAGTGGTGAGAGCACGTGGTGCGGAGACAGATTCTCGCCACGCCACCTGGTAGGAGCGACCTGTCAGGTAGGACGCAATCCAAGCGTGGGCCGCGCCGGAGATGCCCAGCTCGGAGAGGGTGGAGAGGAGGATCTGATGGTTCACGGTATCAAAGGCAGCAGATAGGTCTAGAAGGATGAGAGCAGAGGAGAGAGAGTTAGCTTTAGCAGTGCGGAGAGCCTCCGTGACACAGAGAAGAGCAGTCTCAGTTGAATGCCCAGTCTTGAAACCTGACTGATTAGGATCAAGAAGGTCATTCTGAGAGAGATAGCAGGAGAGCTGGCCAAGGACGGCACGTTCAAGAGTTTTGGAGAGAAAAGAAAGAAGGGATACTGGTCTGTAGTTGTTGATATCGGAGGGATCGAGTGTAGGTTTTTTCAGAAGGGGTGCAACTCTCGCTCTCTTGAAGACGGAAGGGACGTAGCCAGCGGTCAAGGATGAGTTGATGAGCGAGGTGAGGTAGGGGAGAAGGTCTCCGGAAATGGTCTGGAGAAGAGAGGAGGGGATAGGGTCAAGTGGGCAGGTTGTTGGGCGGCCGGCCGTCACGAGACGCGAGATTTCATCTGGAGAGAGGGGAGAAAGAGGTCAAAGCACAGGGTAGGGCAGTGTGAGCAGGACCAGCGGTGTCGTTTGGCTTAGCAAACGAGGATCGGATGTCATCAGCCTTCTTTTCAAAATGGTTGACGAAGTCATCCGCAGAGAGAGAGGAGGGGGGGGGGGGAGGGGGGAGGAGGATTCAGGAGGGAGGAGAAGTTAGCAAAGAGCTTCCTAGGGTTAGAGGCAGATTTTTTGGGGGGGGTGCCTCTCGGGCTTCCGTCGTTGGGCTAGCTCCTCATAGCGTCGCCGTTCCGCTTTCGCCGTTTCCACCTGCTTCCATGGCAGGGTCTTGTCCCCTGCCATTACCTCCTCCCAGGTCCAGGACGTCCTCCATTCTCTCTTCTCCCGATCCCAGGATCCCTGCTCCTCCTGGGCACGCTGCTTGGTCCTTTTGTGGTGGGTGATTCTGTCACGGCTGTGACAGAATCACGGGCCAAAGCGCAGCGTGTTCGTAGTTCCACATCTTTATTAATTAACCGTGAAACTAAATGCAATACACCAAACACTTGAAATAACAAAACAACAAACCGTAACGCAGAGAGAAACAAACACTACTCAAAATATAATCACCCACAAAACCCAGGAAGAAAAACCCCTACTTAAATATGATCTCCAATCAGAGGTAACGAGGACCAGCTGCCTCCAATTGGAGATCAACCCCAAAAAGAAACATAGAAATAGAAAAACTAGAATTTCAACATAGAAAAAGAAAACATAGAAAAACACAAAACACCCCCTGTCACGCCCTGACCTACTCTACCATAGAAAATCACATCTTACAATGGTCATGACGTGACACCTGGCCTGCTTAGGCTTCTGTCTGGTGGAAAGAGATCTCTGTCTGTCTGGTAACAGGTCAGGGTAACACTGTTTAACAGTTTGTGTGTGTTTGTGTGTGCATGGGTGTGGGTATGTGTGCCTACCTATGCGTGCGTGTGTGTGTCCTTCTTAGGATTCTGCCAGGCGGGTAGAGACCTGCGTCTATCCTCCCTGGTGTCAGAGCCTCAAGACCTGCCCCCAGGATTCCTGCTGGTAGGGGCCCTGTCTGCAGGCGCACCAGACACCCTGCTGGTGTGTGCAGTAGACCGCAGGTTCCTGCCCGATGAACGGGGATGCAACGCACTGCTGGGTGAGACACACACACACACATAGAAAGCCCAGTCTATAGCAGGGCTAGGCAACCCCTGGTCCAGAGGAAAGGGGAAAAAGGGTAAAGGTGGGGGATAGACAGGAAGAAAGAGATTGAAGAGATTGAGAAAGAGTGGCGGTGGAATGAGGTTTGCAGTTAGATGGATGGAAAGAGGGAGAGTGGGGTTAGCAGCAGCTACAATGAGAGAGGGAGAGTGGGGTTGGCAGCAGCTACAATGAGAGAGGGAGAGTGGGGTTAGCAGCATCTACAATGAGAGAGGGAGAGTGGGGTTGGCAGCAGCTACAATGAGAGAGGGAGAGTGGGGTTAGCAGCATCTACAATGAGAGAGTGAGAGTGGTGTTAGCAGCAGCCATATTGAGAGAGGGAGAGTTGGGTTAGCAGCATCTACAATGAGAGAGGGAGATTGGGGTTAGCAGCAGCTACAATGGGAGAGGGAGAGTGGGGTTAGCAGCAGCTACAATGAGGGAGAGTGGTGTTGGCAGCAGTTACAATGAGAGAGGGAGAGTGGGGTTGGCAGCAGCTGCAATGAGAGAGGGAGAGTGGTGTTGGCAGCAGTTACAATGAGAAAGGGAGAGTGGGGTTGGCAGCAGTTACAATGAGAGAGGGAGAGTGGGGTTGGCAGCAGCTACAATGAGAGAGGGAGAGTGGGGTTGGCAGCATCTACAATGAGAGAGGGAGAGTGGGGTTGGCAGCAGCTACAATGAGAGCGGGAGAATGGTGTTGGCAGCAGTTACAATGAGAGAGGGAGAGTGGGTTTGGCAGCAGTTACAATGAGAGAGGGAGAGTGGGGTTGGCAGCAGCTACAATGAGAGCGGGAGAATGGTGTTGGCAGCAGTTACAATGAGAGAGGGAGAGTGGGTTTGGCAGCAGCTACAATGAGAGAGGGAGAGTGGTGTTAGATTCAGCTACAATGAGAGAGGGAGAGTGGGGTTAGGAGCAGCTACAATGAGAGAGGGAGAGTGGGGTTGGCAGCAGCTACAATGAGAGAGGGAGAGTGGGGTTGGCAGCAGCTACAATGAGAGAGGGAGAGTGGGGTTGGCAGCAGCTACAATGAGAGAGGGAGAGTGGGGTTGGCAGCAGCTACAATGAGAGAGGGAGAGTGGGGTTCGGAGCAGCTACAATGAGAGAGGGAGAGTGGGGTTGGCAGCAGCTACAATGAGAGAGGGAGAGTGGGGTTAGCAGCATCTACAATGAGAGAGGGAGAGTGGGGTTGGCAGCAGCTACAATGAGAGAGGGAGAGTGGGGTTAGCAGCATCTACAATGAGAGAGTGAGAGTGGGGTTAGCAGCAGCCATATTGAGAGAGGGAGAGTTGGGTTAGCAGCATCTACAATGAGAGAGGGAGATTGGGGTTAGCAGCAGCTACAATGGGAGAGGGAGAGTGGGGTTAGCAGCAGCTACAATGAGGGAGAGTGGTGTTGGCAGCAGTTACAATGAGAGAGGGAGAGTGGGGTTGGCAGCAGCTGCAATGAGAGAGGGAGAGTGGTGTTGGCAGCAGTTACAATGAGAAAGGGAGAGTGGGGTTGGCAGCAGTTACAATGAGAGAGGGAGAGTGGGGTTGGCAGCAGCTACAATGAGAGAGGGAGAGTGGGGTTGGCAGCATCTACAATGAGAGAGGGAGAGTGGGGTTGGCAGCAGCTACAATGAGAGCGGGAGAATGGTTTTGGCAGCAGTTACAATGAGAGAGGGAGAGTGGGTTTGGCAGCAGTTACAATGAGAGAGGGAGAGTGGGGTTGGCAGCAGCTACAATGAGAGCGGGAGAATGGTGTTGGCAGCAGTTACAATGAGAGAGGGAGAGTGGGTTTGGCAGCAGCTACAATGAGAGAGTGAGAGTGGTGTTAGATTCAGCTACAATGAGAGAGGGAGAGTGGGGTTAGGAGCAGCTACAATGAGAGAGGGAGACTGGGGTTAGGAGCAGCTACAATGAGAGAGGGAGACTGGGGTTGGCAGCAGCTACAGTGACAGAGGGAGAGTGGGGTTAGCAGCAGCTACAATTAGAGAGGGAGAGTTTGGTTGGCAACAGCTACAATTAGAGAGAGAGAGGGGGGTTGGCAGCAGCTTCAATGAGAGAGGGAGAGTGGGGTTAGCAGCAGCTACAATGAGAGAGGGAGCGTGGTGTTGGCAGCAGTTACAATGAGAGAGGGTGAGTGGGGTTAGTAGCAGCTACAATGAGAGAGGGACAGTGGGGTTGGCAGCAGCTACAATGAGAGAGGGAGAGTGGGGTTGGCAGCAGCTTCATTGAGCGAGGGTGAGTGGGGTTAGTAGCAGCTACAATGAGAGAGGGAGAGTGGGGTTAGCAGCAGCTACAATGAGAGAGGGAGAGTAGGGTTAGCAGCAGCTACAATGAGAGAGGGAGAGTGGGGTTTGCAGCAGCTACAATGAGAGAGGGAGAGTAGGGTTAGCAGCAGCTACAATGAGAGAGGGAGAGTGGGGTTGGCAGCAGCTACAATGAGAGAGGGAGAGTGGGGTTGGCAGCAGCTACAATGAGAGAGGGAGAGTGGGGTTTGCAGCAGCTACAATGAGAGAGGGAGAGTAGGGTTAGCAGCAGCTACAATGAGAGAGGGAGAGTGGGGTTGGCAGCAGCTACAATGAGAGAGGGAGAGTGGGGTTGGCAGCAGCTACAATGTGAGATGGAGAGTGGAGTTAGCAGCAGCTAAAATGAGAGAGGGAGAGTGGGGTTAGCAGCAGCTACAATGTGAGATGGAGAGTGGAGTTAGCAGCAGCTACAATGAGAGAGGGAGAGTGGGGTTGGCAGCAGCTACAATGTGAGAGGGAGAGTGGGGTTAGCAGCATCTACAATGAGAGAGGGAGATTGGGGTTAGCAGCAGCTACATTGAGAGAGGAAGAGTGGGGTTGGCAGGAGCTACAATATGAGAGGGAAAGTGGGTTAGCAGCAGCTACAATGAGAGAGGGAGAGTGGGGTTAGCAGCAGCTACAATGAGAGAGGGACAGTGGGGTTGGCAGCAGCTACAATGAGAGAGGGAGAGTGGGGTCGGCAGCAGTTACAATGAGAGAGGGACACTGGGGTTAGCAGCATCTACAATGAGAGAGGGAGAGTGGGGTTGGCAGCAGCTACAATGAGAGAGGGAGAGTGGGGTTGGCAGCAGCTACAATGAGAGAGGGAGAGTGGGGTTTTTCTCTTGCTACGGGAGAAAGGGGTTATTGTTACTCCACTGAGCCACCAGATGATATACACACACACACACACACACACACACACACACTGACCCAGTGTTTGTGTGGTCATCCTCAGGGTTCTCGGGGATCTGTATGGGTTGTGGAGAGAAGGGTTTTCGCTACTTCACAGAATTCTCCAACCACATCAACCTGAAGTTGAGCACCCAGCCCAAGAAACAGAAGCTCTTAAAGTACCATCTGTACAGGAACGACCAGGGACAGCTGGTCAGAGGGGCTGCTATCTGCTGGAAGGGCCTCGGTAAGACGGCAGGGGGATCCTCTGCATTAACTGCAGACTCGTACATTTCCTCAGTGAAAACAATATACTTCATTTTTTCTTTAACCTTTATTTAACTAGACAAGTGAGTTAAGAACAAATTATTTTTTACATTGAATGCCTATCCCGGCCAAACCCTAACCTAACCTGGACGACGCTGGGCCAATTGTGCACCGCCCTATGGGACTCCAGCCTTGAATCGAACCAGGGTCTGTAGTGACGCCTCTAGCACTGAGATGCAGTGCCTTAGACCACTGCACCACTTAGGAGCTGAGCAAATATCAAATAGGCTTTTTACCAAATGACTGTACGACAGACCACGTATTCACCCTGCACACCCTAATTTTGACTCAATTTGGCTCGAGGATCTGCTATACAAATTGATGGAACGCGGTGTTGGTGGGAAAAACAACAACATTATAAAATCCATGTACAAAAACAACATGTCATTAAAATTGGCAGAAAACACACATTTCTTTCCACAGGGGCGTCGGGTGAGACAGGGAGGCATCTTGAACCCCACCCTCTTCAGCAAATGTATTAATGAATTGGCAAGAGCACTAGAACAGTCTGCAGCACCCGGCCCAGACCTGGGCCCTGAGAGTAAATCTTAGTTTGACAAAAATAATTGAGACTTTGCATGCAGACTTCTGCAACAATATCCTCTGTGTACAACGTAAAACAGCAAATAATGCATGCATAGTAGAATTAAGCTGATACCCGCTAATTATCAAAATCCAGAAAATAGCCATTACATTTTACAAACACCTAAATGGAAGCGATTCCCAAACCTTCAATAACAAAGTCATCACCTACAGAGAAATTAACCTGGAGAAGAGTACCCTAAGCAAGCTGGTCCTGGGGCTCTGTTCACAAACACAAAGCCCCAGGACAGCAACACAATTAGACCCAACCAAAACATGAGAAAACAAACAGATAATTACTTGACACATTGGAAAGAATTAAGAAAAAACTGAGCAAACTAGAATGCTATTTGGCCCTAAACAGAGAGTACACAGTGGCAGAATACCTGACCACTGTGACTGACCCAAACTTAAGGAGAACGTTTGACTATGTACAGACTAAGTGAGCATAGCCTTGCTATTGAGAAAGGCTGCCATAGGTAGTCCTGGCTCTCAAGAGAAGACAGGCTATGTGCACACTGCCCACAAAATGAGGTGGAACCTGAGCTGCACTTCCTAACCTCATACCAAATCTATGGCCATATTAGAGACACATATATCCTTTAGGTACACAGACCCACAAAGAATTTGAAAAGGGCAACCTTGAAGTGAAAAACAAGCACAATTGTAAATACATCCCATATTTATGTTTATTTATTTTCCCTTTTGTACTTTAACTATTTGCATATCGTTATAACACGCTATATAGATATAATACGACATTTGAAATGTCTTTATTCTTTTGGAACTTCTGTGAGTGTAATGTTTACTGTTCATTTGATTTTTTATTTCACTATTGTTTATTATCTATTTCACTTGCTTTGGCAATGTTAACATATGTTTCCCATGCCAATAACACCCCTTGAATTGAAATTAAGAGAGAGAGAGAGAGAGAAAGAAACAGAGGGAAAGAGTAGAGAGAGAGAGAAAGACTAGAGAGAGAAAGAGAGAGAGAAAAAGAGAGAAAAATTAGAGAGAGCTTAAGTCAGTGGTTAACGCTCTCCTGTGTTTCTATGCTGTAGTTTTGTAGACAGGGCTTGTTTGGGGGAGGTGTGTTTAGGAGGGGAGAGATCTGTGACCCTACCTGTCTGTCCAGGTGTGGAGGGCAGAGGTCGAGTCAGGGTTTAGGACGGGGTCAGAGGGTAAATAGGGGTCAGAGCCTGTGGCTAGACTTACTGTGTTACTGATTAAGCCTGTCATGTTTCACAGGACAGAGACAGTTAGTCCAGCTACATGTTCCCTGACTGAATAGGTAGGGGGTTTGGGATGAGTTTCAGAGCTACAGTACAGTAACTAGAGTACAGCTTACGTTAACATGTTAGTACCGTTTACACTGGAGTGACTCTAGTGCTCTTATTGGAAGAAAAAAAAACATTAGTTCTCTCAAATGAGTATTGTGTGTTGCTGTATAACTGTCGATTCTGTCTTTTCAGAGAGCAGAGGGAGACAGACAGTGCCCAACGCCTCTGACGGGCATGTAACCTCAGACAATCACTACCCCAACCCAGCAGTCACCGCTCACCCTGCACACACACCCGGGAACTACACAGGTACACACACACACACACACACACAAATACACACACATACTCACACACACATACCGTGCACACACTCACATAAATCCCTCCCCCCACACACACACACACATACTATCTAAGTGTCTGCTAGATTACCATTGTTGTTTTTCGCCCCTCTAGCCGACGCCCCTGTAGAACCCATTGCCCCCCCTCCCCCGGGCAACGGGAGCCACATCCCCCTATCCCAGAATCCTCTGCCCCAGACTGCCATACTGTCGAAAGGACCGGGGAGACCCACAGTTATAGGTAACCCTTGTGTGTGTGTGTGTGTGTGTGTGTGTGTGTGTGTGTGTGTGTGTGTGTGTGTGTGTGTGTGTGTGTGTGTGTGTGTGTGTGTGTGTGTGTGTGTGTGTGTGTGTATGTATGGGTGTGCGCGTGCTTGCATGCAGACGTGTCATGTGTTTCTATACTTGTATGCATGTGTGTTTATGTATCATTATGAAGGCGAACAACATAGAATGACATATTCATTCTAGAATCTCTATGGGGTAGGAGGCATGCCTTTAAATGTGTGTGTTATCATTGTAGCCTCCCCTTCTATTTCTCTCTAGTCTTCCCTGTGGCTCAGTTGGTAGAGCATGGTGTTTGCAACGCCAGCATGGTGTGTGCAACGCCAGGGTTGTGGGTTCGATTCCCACGGGGGGCCAGTACAAAAAAAAAATGAATGCAATGTATGCATTCACTACTGTAAGTCGCTCTGGATAAGAGCGTCTGCTAAATGACTAAAATGTAAATGTCTCATCTTCCCACCTCCCCCTGAAAGGGAGAGCTTCTGTGTTTTATCAGTCTAAAGTACCCAGTAGGAGACGGCTGTATTGTGTTCGTGGCCCCTATTGTTACGACACCCCTTTCATTCAGCAACACTTCCCCACTTTTCTCTGCCTCTTCCTCCCTCTATCCCTGAGCTCAATAAAAGCAGGGCAGTAAAAAGTAATTATCTTTCAATTCAATTCAATTCAAAGGGCTTTATTGGCATGGGAAACATGTTTACATTGCCAAAGCAAGTGGAATAGATAACAAACAAAAGTGAAATAAACAATTAGAAATTAACAGTAAATATTACAATGACAAAAGTTTCAAAATAATAGACTTTCTCTCTTTCTCTCTTTCTCTTTCCCTCATTTTCTTTCCCCCTCTCTCTCTCTTTCCCTCTCTCTCTTTCCATCTCTCTCTTGCCCTCACTCTCTCTTTCCCTCACTCTCTCTTTCCCCCTCTCTCTCTTTCCCTCTCTTTCCGTCTCTCTCTCTTTCCGGCCGTCTCATTCTCAGTGTGTTTAGTTGTAAAGTTGAAGGTTTCCTTCCTGCCACTCTGGGTTTTGGTAGGGGCGTTTCAACACAGGGACCCTTTGGACTTTGTCTCTGTTGCTGCATAAGAAGAGAGTAGGCAGAGTGGAGAGGGAAGACAGCATGTATAGAGGGGAAGAGGAGGAGCTGGTTAACATATGACAAAGACCATGCTATCTTTATGATCAATACTGAGCTACAGTTATACTGCAGTGGCTGGCTGGCTGACTGGTTGACTGGCTGACAGGCTGGCTGGCTGGTTGACTGGCTGGTTGACTGGCTGGCTGGCTTACTGACTGTTTGACTGGCTAGCTGGCTAGTTGACTGGCTGGTTGACTGGCTGGCTGGCTGGCTGGCTGGTTGACTGGCTGGCTGGCTGGTTGACTGGTTGACTGGCTGGCAAACTGGGTGACTGGCTGGTTGGATGGCTGGCTGGTTGACTGGCTGGCTGACTGACTGGTTGAATGGCTGGGTGACTGGCTAGCTGGTTGACTGGCTGGCTGGCTGGTTGACTGGCTGGCTGGCTGGTTGACTGACTGGTTGACCGGCTGGCTGTTTGACTGGCTGGCTGGCTGGCTGGTTGACTGACTGGTTGGTTGACTGGTTGACCGGCTGGCTGGTTGACTGGCTGGCTGGTTGACCGGCTGGCTGGTTGACTGGCTGGCTGGCTGGTTGACTGGCTGGCTGGCTGGTTGACTGGCTGGCTGGCTGGTTGACTGACTGACTGGTTGGCTGGCTGGCTGGCTGGTTGACTGGTTGGCTGATCTGTTGGATAAAAGTAGTATAAATGAATGAACAAACAAACAAAGAAACAAAGTGAAACAGAATTTAGGGTGCCCGTATGATATAATGAATGAATAT